>NC_081822.1:36460000-36647500 GCF_030704535.1 Vitis vinifera
TGTTATTTAAACCATCATCTAATTTATAATCGTTATCATTCTAAAATTAAATGAACCAATATAACTAACCTTACAAATAATAATATAGGTATATGCTTAGACTTCTCGTCGTTGAAGGCACCAAAAAAGTAACAGTCACATTGTTTGATGCAGCTGAAAAGATTATTGGATGTCCTATAACTAAATTTATAACAAGTAAAAAAAATGTATATATTTCTCCATTCAAATAAGAAGTATGAAAATTCTATCTTTAATTTGTAAGTTAATTTTTTTAAATATATATTTTACAGCATTGGATGAGCAACAAATTTTACAAAGGATTGATTCATTGTTATGGAAAGTCATATATTTTCGTCAAAAGAATCAACCAAATCAGTGGTAGTGGTCAAACTTCAAGAAGTTTCATTTTAGAAGAAGTTTATAATGAAGATGAGTTCAACAACTCAGCATTACCTCCAACAAAAAAAAAATTGAAGATTTAGCAAAAATAGTGTAATCTTGTGAAACTTCTCTAAATTTAGACATATTTCTTTTATCTTCACATGATATGTAAACAATCTTATAATGTTTTCCTACATAATTTACAAACTTTTGCAAGAAGACAACTAAGTTAGTTATTTCAAAGGATGCATCACAACAACGGTGAATTACAAAACATATAGATTATGACATAAATATGTTTGTTGTAGTTTTATATTGTGACTATTTTTCTACAAGTATATCGTCTTACAATCATAGTAATGAATATCTATTTAAATAATTTATTTGAAATTCTAATAGACAACAATTTCGATTCAAAAAACAAATATATGATATTTAAGATAGGTTTCATATCTAACTTAATTAATAAATTATAAAAAATATAAAAAATTTAAAGCAAGCTAAAACACCCTCTCATATTAAAATAATATATTATCTATTACTATAATCATATGCGATAATATATTTCATATATCTATATATCATTATTATTTATGAATTAATTAAATTATAGGTATCTTGTATAATTCTATATTTATTATTTTAATCACTGTTAAATTATTTACTAATACTTTAGATCAAATAAATTTAAATTTATTCACTAATTATCTTTTGAGACGTTATACATGTCCTTCCATTATTCATATATCAACACTCGTCACCCTACGTACATGAAGTGTTTAAACACTTTTTTTTTCCCAAAAAAAGCCTCATCATTTCTCTTATGTACAATTATATCCTATCATTATTACTATATGTAATTAATTCAGATATAAAACCGGTTTTGGGCATTATATTAAATTAAAAATATGATAATGTTAAAAAATTTATTTTAGGATATGAGCCATGAATGTTTTTTCTTTCTTACCTATCTATAATTTAAAAAATTTTAACAGCATATAAAACAAACTTTTAAGAGTTTGATTTTTTATATAAATCTTACTCGAATTATTTTTACTATATATAAAAAATTGAAGTAGTTGTTCACTTTTTTCTGTAGAATCATGTTCCCATCTTGCTTATATACGCTTACATCCTATAACTATTTTATTTGATTCATTCAACCTATATATTTCTTTTTCCAAATTAAATCTAATAATTTATTTAAATAATGTCTCTCTTAAAAGTGTTTAAATTAATATTAAAATATAATGAAATGATGCATTTTTTGAATTTTTTTTGTTTGATTTATTATGTTTTTTTTTTTTGTAGATGACTACAAGAAAAGAATATTTAAACTATAAGATGAATCCAAGGCATACCATGATGGTACACATAAGTACAATGAATAATATGAGACTAGACCTTAAAACATGGGGTGCTCCACTTACTAATGAACTATCAATCGAATGCCTCAGCAATCTCTACCTGACCAATGGGGTTGTGCAAGATTTGACATGAGAGATAAAATAAAAGTTGGATATGTGAATAACTTCTTTGATGTAGCTTGTGAGCTTGAATTGTTAGAGGATTGACATCTTTTGATGTCTACAAAACGAATTGTTGCGTTATCGATACATCCAAATCTTCGTAGTGCAAGTCACATGGGTCATTGTTCACGAGAGAGAGGATTGTGGTTGGGAAAGATCGACCTTAGAGAAGTTCGAGAACAAATGGTGTTTTCTATTGGAGATCTTAGAGAGTACAAAGTGATAGAGTTCAAAATAATGACTTGTATTACAAATTTTTATAGTTTTATATGTTGTCATTTTAACCACACAATGTTTAAACAATTGATAGTTTGAAAATGAGATTTTTTATTTTATTTATTTTCTATGTTTTATTTATGTTATCTATCATTTACTCAAATAGGTTGAAACAAAATAATTGATCAAACATTTTATCTTTAACATTATTTTAAATGTAGTTCATGTCATTGTTTTTAAAATCGGATCGGACCGATCGGTACCGCCGCCCGGAGGGCTTTCTGGTTCAGTTCTCCTTTTTGGACCGTCTACCAATTGGACCAGTCTCGAACCGATTAAACCAGTGACCTGGGCGAGCCGGGCGGTTCTTTAAGAACCAAACCGGTCAACTCCACCACTTCATTTTCTTTTTAGAAGCCCACATTTCCCTTGGCCCAATGTCCACTCCTATGATGAGTCTTCTTGGCAAAATTGCCAATTATATAATGAGCCCTATGGGCCGACCCAACAACCAATTTACTTGCAAGGGATGGAAAGACTTTCTTGAACCATAGACCTCTAGGTTTCCTAATAGGATATTATCCACTCTGCTACAACCCCCCTTACGTTGAAATTTAATAAGGAACAACTATATAGGTTCTTTTAAAAAATAATATAAATATATATATATATATATAATTACATGATACAATTTTTTTTTTCATTTTCAATATGTTTAATATTTAAATACGATTTTTACTATTTTCTTTTCATATTTAAATAATGTATATGTTTTGTTTAATAAATTAAAAATATTAATACATGTATATAAAAATGAATAAATAATATTACAAATATTATTAATTTTTAATTATATGTATTTAAAATTATTTTTAATTTTAATAAAATATAAATTATATATTTATGACGTTACCAGTTCGACTGCGGTTTGACTACCAATCCGACCAGTGAACCATGAACCGATAACTTTTTCGGTTCAATGTTCAGTCCGGTTCTGAAAGCATTGGTTCATATAATAATAATTTTTTACATACTAATAATAATTATTGTTTCATTATATTTGTTTTGCTTAGTGTTATTACTCAGATATCGAAAATGATGAAGCATTCTGGTTGAAGAAATTATTTTCCGCTTATTTTAAACATATCAAGGTATTTATTTCTTAATAATATCTATTTTTTTTATTATGTATTACTTTCATGCCTTCTAATTTATAATTAACGAACAAAATGTTAGTTTTAAATCTTATATTTTTAATTATTTTGGATAATTCATCAATTCTTTATTACTATCATTAGATTAGTTTTTAAATAGAATAATTTTTTTAAAGTTATAAGTTACTTTAACAAGATTACTTATACATCTACACATATATTTTTATTAAACTATTTTTCTTTTAAAATTTTCAAACTGCATGATATATTTTTTAATATTCAATAAAAAATTTTACAACAATAGTATTATCTTTCACAATGTTGAAAATAATATGTTTTTGAGAATAAACTTTTATTTTATTCTATTTTTATTTAATTTTTAAATATTATTTCATGAAAATAATTATACACTAATAATTGAAAATCAAACATTTTAGAAAAGAACATGCACATGAATAACTAGATATTTGTGTATCAAACCCTACAAGTATAAATGTTTAAAAACCTAAGGGATTAAATAATATATATATATATATATATCTGTATGTATGTATGTATGTATGTATTTATTTATTTATCTACGTTATCTACGTTTTAATTCTCAAAATCAAGAGATATAAAGTATTTGATACTAAATTATGTTGGAATTCTTATTATAATGTAATCTTTGAATTTATCTACTTAAGGCTCTCGCCATATCATCTATGTTCAACATCATAAATTACAATCATCTTTCTATTTATTTATACTTCACTTCAATATTTCCAATTTCCAGATTGGTTTTCATGCAATAAAAGGATTATCATTAATGACTAATAACAAGGTATTATATCTTACACATAATATTCAAATATTAATTTTTGAATTTATACTATAATTACTAACCTTAGTTGAAGCTACAACTTTATAGTCCAGAATAGGGTGCTACAGTCAAAGTTGATCTGCCAACTCATGGATGGTGGTAAAAAACATTTTGACAAAACAAAATAAACAATGGTTTATTTTCTCAACTTATAAAAATTAATTAATTTTTATCAGCATATCATTTATAATAACTCTAATTTCATTTTTTTTTTTACATTAATCAAGAATACAATTACTACATCTTTTTAATTTGATTTGACTATGGTACGTATCTCTTTATCGATAATATAACAATATTAATAAAATTACACATAAATTTATCTTTATACTATTTTTAGTTAGGTCAAACTTATCAAACAAACTCATCAAAAAGACCATGAGATGTTAACTTTCTTAATAGGTATGCCCTATATATTATATATTTTTTTCCCAAATAAGTAAATTGAAATCTTACAACCAAAACTTATCTTATTTTCAATCCATTTCAAGAAAAAGAAACATGAAAGAGAGAACATTAGTGAGGTAAGTATATGTTGGTATCATTACAAATGAATGTAACTTTCACAGTTTCCATTTTATAATAATAAAACTTATTTTTTTCAATGCAAATTATGCAGTTTTTTAAACATCGAGAGAAAAATGAACAAAAAAAAATCAAAAAATAATATAAGGTAATGTACCCTTACCTTATGTAGAAATATTTTGGCCATATATTTTTTTGAAACATCACTTTTCTATTTCAACTAATTCTTTTTAAATATGTGTAATTTTTTGTTTGAGTAAAAAAGAAAGGAATATATCCCAGACTATTGCAAAGACAAACAAGTAGTTAATCATCATAATTCTTCCAAACTTTTGTAAGGAAGACAACTAAGATAATTATTTCAAATTATAAATCTCAACAATGGTGGATTACAAAATGTATAGATTATGTCGCAAATATGTTTATACCAATTTTATATTCCATCTATTTTTCTACAAGTACAACATCATTCCATTAATTCCATATATTAACAATTGCCACCTACATACATCTTCACGTGCAACGCACATGCTTTCTACTAGTAGCTCATAAAGAGGGAGAATAAGACCACTATAGAGATATGTTTGGGAGGGAAGAGATTCTCCTGCATGGCGATTGATTTAGAGAGAGGTGATGAGTCTTGAGGTGTAAGAAAAGAAAGAGAAAACTAGAGAAAGGAATGGGAAACCAGATTATCCTTGCTCTAAGATATATTTGTGCAATTTAAGGGGTATTTTGTAATTAATAAGATTTAAAAGGGTATTTTTTATAAATAGTCATAATTTGAGTATTTTAAAATACTCGTATGTTTAGCAGTATTTTTTGAAAATAGTACTCTTCAAATTATGAGTAATTGAAAAAGTACCATTTGAATCATGAGTAACTACAATAATACCATCCAATTTTTGAGTAGTTTTTGAAATATCCTAAAAATATGAGTAATTGCACAAATATGTCTTAAATATTAAGTATTTACACGAAAATCCCTCAAGTTTCGACTATTTAAAAAAATACATTGAAAATGAGTATTTCACAAATACCCTTAAATTATGAGCATTTAAAAAAATCCCAATAATATTCATTAATTATAAAAAATAATCAAATTATAAGTAATTACAAAAGTAGCCCCAATAATATTAGTAATTACAAAATACCTTTTAAATTATGAGTAATTACATAAAGGTCCCTCAATTATTATTATTTACAAGATAACACTAAAATATGAGCAAATGCATAAAACCATAAATTGGACAAATACACAAATACCCCTAAAAGTATTACTAATTGGACAAAAACATTTCAATTTATGAGTAATTACACACATAACCATAAATTTATGAGTAATTACAAAAAAAACCCTCTAATTATGAATATTTACAAAAATACCCTTGAAATTATGAGTATTTTCAAGAAAATTACTTAAATTAATAGTGATGCAAAAAACCCTCGAAATTACTCAAATTATGGATAATTACAAAAATACCCTTAAAATTATGAATAATTAAAAATCTTTTCAATTTTTGGTGTTTCCATAATTACCCTTTGAATTTGTGAGAAATTCTAAAACTACCATTCTATGTGCTGCACCTTCATCATTTCTCATCCTTCTCACTATGTGGCGCTATTCCATTGACCCATTCCACCTTCTAATCTCAGCCATCCACCTTCATCAATGTAATGGCCCTTCCCATACACTTCAATGACAACCCATACCTACTTGTTTTATTGGTTCCTTATTTTAGCCGAACCACATTTAATCAATTTTTTTTCCTTTCTAATATCAAACCTACCCAACCTAAACCTAAAACTGAATCATTTTTTTTTTTAAATTTTCATAATATTTTGTTTGAAATTAATATTATCAAAATGAAAATGGGAATTTTAATATAATTCTTTTTAAATTCACTAAATTTACCAAAAAATCCATTTTAGGTATGAGTTATTATTTAAATAGTTTGATTTCTTTATATTATAAGTAATAACATCATTTTTTTTTTAGATTTTTATACATCTCAACAATGGTGGATTACAAAATGTATAGATTATGCTACAAATATGTTTATACCAATTTTATATTTCATCTATTTTTCTAGAAGTATAATGTCATTCCATTAATTTCATATATTAACAATCATCATCTACATACATCTTCATGTGCAACGCACTTGCTTTATACTAGTAGCTTTATGAGGGAGAATAGGACCACTGTAGAGGTATATGTTTGAGAGAGGAGGAGATTCTCCTACATGGCGACTGTTTTAAAGAGAGGGAATGAATCACTAAATTAGTTTGCATTATGGTGTTCATCTTTATATGGTGTTCCACATTATTTCTCAGTTGGGTGATTAAATACCCACTATCCCCAATTTCCTTAATATTGATTTTTTGGGTGTTAAATTAAACAGTGTTACTAGAGAAAACCTTCATTTGCTGGATGACTCTTTCTCCGTTTGTAGGGCACTTAATAGTGTTGACCTTAGTTGGGTGGTATGTATTTTCATTCTTAATGACTCAACCTTCAAGTTTAGTTTTGTCTTCATTATCTATCATTTCCTAGTGTTAGTTATTGATAGTTGATCTTTGCAAATTTTCAGAGGCCACTAGATGTTAAAGGGAATGAGTATGTAAGTGTCACAATCTAGTGTTTAATGCGGGTCATACCCTTGAGGAACTTTTTCCTCATACCTGAAAACTACAACACTGCAATTCTCAACTCGTTCATCGATTTCGAGAACTTACACGAAGGTATTGGCATGCATGGAATTGTAGAAAAAAGGTTTGTCCCTGTTAGGCCCTGATTATAATATTTTTTAATTATGGTTATGGAAATTTCAAATTCATAGTTTTCAAAATTTGCTTGTCTACAGTTAAGGTCATATACATTTCTAAATGCAGTTACCTAAGCAAGTAATAACCGATACAAGATGGGTGTAGAGTCTGACCCGATTGAATTTATGGCGTGGCTTCTTAATTCGCTTCATGTTGATCTAAGAACTTGATGATTATTTGAATGGCTTATAGTTTTTTTGAACATGCTATTGGAGTGGCTTAAAGGGGTACAACATTGACTTAAATGCTGAGGCTTTAGGATTAAAAAAAAGGCAACTAGACTATCTAGTTTAGTCAATTGAGGAAAATATTATCCATTGTTTCCTTTATTTTTGTCTTGAAGTGTTGTGGATAGGGTCCCCTATGTCACCAGTCAGAGCTGCCCTGTGGGTGTCCGATCTTTTTGGACCAAGGGACATCGCATGCTCCTGTAAACCAAAATTCAATTCCAGATTATTATCCACTGCATAAAAGTAGACTCCTCTTAACAAAGATTATTTGCACAGTTAAATCAACTACTAACCTAAATATACTTCTTGGCACTATCCCAAGCACCACCAATGTTGGAAGCATTGCAAAATATGATCGAAAATATATTTATATTGTTTATTGTTAGAAAACATGGACTTTCAGGAACATGAAATCAACGAATTTATTTTTTTTCATCCAGATCATGTATGTCAATTTTATATTTCATCTATTTTTCTAGAAGTATAATGTCATTCCATTAATTTCATATATTACAATCGTCACCTACATACATCTCCACGTGCAACGCACGTGCTTTCTACTAGTAGCCTTATGAAGGAGAATGGGACCACTGCAAAGGGATATGTTTGGGAGGGGAGGAGATTCTCCTGCATGGCAACTATTTTAAAGAGAGGGAATGAGTCTCTAAATTAGTTTGCATTATGGTGTTCATCTTTATATGGTATTCCACATTATTTCTCAATTGGGTGATTAAATACCCACTATCCTCAATTTCCTTAATATTGATTTTTTAGGTGTTAAATTAAACAGTGTTACTAGAGAAAACCTTCATTTGTTGGATGACTCTTTCTCCATTTGTAGGGAACTTAATAGTGCTGACCTTAGTTGGGTGGTATGTATTTTCATTCTTAATGACTCAACCTTCAAGTTTAGTTTTGTCTTCATTATCTATCATTTCCTAGTGTTAGTTATTGACAATTGATCTTTGCAAATTTTCAGAGGTCACTGGATGTTAGAGGGAATGAGTATGTAAGTGTCACAATCCAGTGTTTAATGCGGGTCATACCCTTGAGGAACTTTTTCCTCATACTTGAAAACTACAAACACTGCAATTCTCCACTCATTCATCGATTTCAAGAACTTACACGAAGGTATTGGCATCCATGGAACTGTAGGATAAAGGTTTGTCCATGTTAGGCCCTGATTATAATATTTTTTAATTATGGTTATGGAAATTACAAATTCATAGTTTTCAAAATATGCTTGTCTGCAGTTAAGGTCATATACATTTCTAAATGCAGTTACCTAAGCAAGTAATAACCGATACCAAATGGGTGTAGAGTCTGACCCAATTGAATTTATGACGTGGCTTCTTTATTCGCTTCATGTTGATCTAAGAACCTTGATGATTGTTTGAATGGCTTATAGTTTTTTTGAACATGCTATTGGAATGGCTTAAAGGCGTACAACACTGAGTTAAATGCTGAGGCTTTAGGATTAAAAAAAAAAAAAAAAAGCAACTGGACTATCTAGTTTAGTCAATTGAGGAAAATATTATCTATTGTTTCCCTTATTTTTGTCTTGAAGTGTCCAGGATAGGGTCCCCTGTGTCACCAGTCAGAGCTACCCTGTGGGTGTCCGATCTATTTGGACCAAGGGACATCGCATGCTCCTGTAAACCAAAAGTCAATTCCAGATTATTATCCACTGCATAAAAGTAGACTCCTCTTAACAGAGATTATTTGCATAGTTAAATCAACTACTAACCTAAATATACTTCTTGGCACTATCCCAAGCACCACCAATGTTGGAAGCACTACAAAATATGATCGAAAATATATTTATATTGTTTATTGTTAGAAAACATGGACTTTCAGGAACACGAAATCAACGAATTTATTCTTTTCATCCAGATCGTGTATGTCAATTTTATATTTCATCTATTTTTCTAGAAGTATAATGTCATTCCATTAATTTCATACATTACAATCATCACCTACATACATCTCCACGTGCAACACACGTGCTTTCTTCTAGTAGCTTTATGAGGGAGAATGGGACCACTGCAAAGGGATATGTTTGGGAGGGGAGGAGATTCTCCTGCATGACGATTGTTTTAGAGAGAGAATGAGTCACTAAATTATTTTGCATTATGGTGTTCATCTTTATATGGTGTTCCACATTATTTCTTAATTGGGTGATTAAATACCCACTATCCCCAATTTCCTTAATATTGATTTTTTAGGTGTTAAATTAAACACCGTTACTAGAGAAAACCTTCATTTGCTGGATCACTCTTTCTCCGTTTGTAGGGCACTTAATAGTACTGACCTTAGTTGGGTGGTATGTATTTTCATTCTTAATGACTCAACCTTCAAGTTTAGTTTTGTCTTCATTATCTATCATTTCCTAGTGTTAGTTATTGACAGTTGATCTTTGCAAATTTTCAGAGGCCACTACATGTTAGAGGGAATGAGTGTGTAAGTGTCACAATCTAGTGTTTAATGCGGGTCATACCCTTGAGGAACTTTTTCCTCATACCTGAAAACTACAAACACTGCAATTCTCAACTTGTTCATCGATTTTGAGAGCTTACACGAAGGTATTAGCATGCATGGCACTGTAGCAAAAAGGTTTGTTCCTGTTAGGCCCTGATTATAATATTTTTTAATTATGGTTATGGAAATTTCAAATTCATAGTTTTCAAAATTTGCTTGTCTACAGTTAAAGTCATATACATTTTTAAATGCAGTTACCAAAGCAAGTAATAACCGATACTAGATGGGTGTAGAGTCTGACCCGATTGAATTTATGGCGTGACTTCTTTATTCGCTTCATGTTGATATAAGAACTTGATGATTATTTGAATGACTTATAGTTTTTTTGAACATGCTATTGGAATGGCTTAAAGGTGTACAACACTGACTTAATTGCTGAGGCTTTAGGATTAAAAAGAAAAAGACAATTGGACTATCTAGTTTTGTCAATTGAGGAAAATATTATCTGTTGTTTCCCCTATTTTTGTCTTGAAGTGTCCTGGATAGGGTCCCCTGTGTCACTTGTCAGAGTTGCCCTATGGGTGTCCGATCCTTTTGGACCAAGGGACATCGCGTTTCCTGTAAACCAAAAGTCAATTCCAAATTATTATCCATTGCATAAAAGTAGGCTCCTTTGAACAAAGATTATTTGCACAGTTAAATCAACTACTAACCTAAATATACTTCTTGGCACTATCCCAAGCACTACTAGTGTTGGAAGCACTGTAAAATATGATTAAAAATATATTTATATTGTTTATTGTTAGAAAACATGGACTTTCAGGAATAGGAAATCAATGAATTTGTTCCTTCCATTCAGATCGTGTATGTCAATTTTATATTTCATCTATTTTTCTAGAAGTATAATGTCATTCCATTAATTTCATATATTACAATCGTCACCTACATACATCTCCACGTGCAACGCACGTGCTTTCTACTAGTAGCTTTATGAGGGAGAATGGGACCACTGAAGAGGGATATGTTTGGGAGGGGAGGAGATTCTCCTACATGGCGACTGTTTTAGAGAGAGAGAATGAGTCACTAAATTAGTTTGCATTATGGTGTTCCACATTATTTCTCAATTGGGTGATTAAATACCCACTATCCCCGATTTCCTTAATATTGATTTTTTGGGTGTGAAATTAAACAGTGTTACTAGAGAAAACCATCATTTGCTAGATGACTCTTTCTCCGTTTGTAGGGCACTTAATAGTGCTGACCTTAGTTGGGTGGTATCCATTCTCATTCTTAATGACTCAACCTTCAAGTTTAGTTTTGTCTTCATTATCTATCATTTCCTAGTGTTAGACAATTGATCTTTGCAAATTTTCAAAGGCCACTGGATGTTAGAGGGAATGAATATGTAAGTGTCACAATCCAGTGTTTCATGCGGGTCATACCCTTGAGGAACTTTTTCCTCATACTTGAAAACTACAAACACTGCAATTCTCCACTCCTTCATCGATTTCGAGAACTTACATGAAGGTATTGGCATGCATGGAACTGTAGAAAAAAGGTCTATCCTTGTTTGGCCTTGATTATAATCTCTTTTAATTATGGTTATGGAAATTTCAAATTCATAGTTTTCAAAATTTGCTTGTCTGCGGTTGAGGCCATAAGCATTTCTAAATGCAGTTACCTAAGCAAGTAATAATCGATACCAGATGGGTGTAGAGTCTGACCCGATTGAATTTATGGCGTGGCTTCTTAATTCGCTTCATGTTGATCTAAGAACTTGATGATTATTTGAATGGCTTATAGTTTTTTTTGAACATGCTATTGGAATGGCTTAAAGGCGTACAACACTAACTTAATTGCTGAGGCTTTAGGATTAAAAAAAAAAAAAAAAAAGACAATTGGACTATCTAGTTTTCTCAATTGAGGAAAATATTATCTGTTTTTCCCCCTATTTTTGTCTAGAAGTGTCCTAGATAAGGTCCCCTGTGTCACTTGTCAGAGCTGCCCTGTGGGTGTCCGATCCTTTTGGACCAAGGGACATTGCGTTCTTCTGTAAACCTGAAGTCAATTCTAGATTATTATCCACTGCACAAAAGTAGGCTCATTTGAACAGAGATTATTTGCACAGTTAAATCAACTACTAACCTAAATAAACTTCTTGGCACTATCCCAAGCACTACCACTGTTGGAAGCACTGCAAAATATGATTGAAAATATATTTATATTGTTTATTGTTAGAAAACATGGACTTTCAGGAACAGAAAATCAAGGAATTTATTCCTTCCATCCAGATCGTGTATGTCAATTTTATATTTCATCTATTTTTCTAGAAGTATAATGTCATTCCATTAATTTCATATATTACAATCGTCACCTACATGCATCTCCACGTGCAACGCAAGTGCTTTCTACTAGTAGCTTTATGAAGGAGAATGGGACCACTGCAGAGGGATATGTTTGGGAGAGGAGGAGATTCTCCTGCATGGCGACTGTTTTAGAGAGAGAATGAGTCTCTAAATTAGTTTGCATTATGGTGTTCATCTTTATATGGTGTTCCACATTATTTCTCAATTGGGTGATTAAATACCCACTATCCCCAATTTCCTTAATATTGATTTTTTGGGTGTGAAATTAAACAGTGTTACTAGAGAAAACCTTCATTTGCTAGATGACTCTTTCTCCGTTTGTAGGGCACTTAATAGTGCTGACCTTAGTTGGGTGGTATGCATTCTCATTCTTAATGACTCAACCTTCAAGTTTAGTTTTGTCTTCATTATCTATCATTTCCTAGTGTTAGACAATTGATCTTTGCAAATTTTCAAAGGCCACTGGATGTTAGAGGGAATGAGTATGTAAGTGTCACAATCCAGTGTTTAATGCGGGTCATACCCTTGAGGAACTTTTTCCTCATACTTGAAAACTACAAACACTGCAATTCTCCACTCCTTCATCGATTTCGAGAACTTACATGAAGGTATTGGCATGCATGGAACTGTAGAAAAAAGGTCTATCCTTGTTTGGCCTTGATTATAATCTCTTTTAATTATGGTTATGGAAATTTCAAATTCATAGTTTTCAAAATTTGCTTGTCTGCGGTTGAGGCCATAGGCATTTCTAAATGCAGTTACTTAAGCAAGTAATAACCGATACCAGATGGGTGTAGAGTCTGACCCGATTGAATTTATGGCGTGGCTTCTTAATTCGCTTCATGTTGATCTAATAACTTGATGATTATTTGAATGGCTTATAGTTTTTTTGAACATGCTATTGGAATGGCTTAAAGTCGTACAACACTAACTTAATTGCTGAGGCTTTAGGATTAAAAAAAAAAAAAAAAGACAATTGGACTATCTAGTTTTGTCAATTGAGGAAAATATTATCTGTTTTTCCCCCTATTTTTGTCTAGAAGTGTCCTGGATAAGGTCCCCTGTGTCACTTGTCAGAGCTGACCTGTGGGTGTCCGATCCTTTTGGACCAAGGGACATCGCGTTCTTCTGTAAACCCAAAGTCAATTCTAGATTATTATCCACTGCACAAAAGTAGGCTCCTTTGAACAGAGATTATTTGCACAGTTAAATCAACTACTAACCTAAATAAACTTCTTGGCACTATCCCAAGCACTACCACTGTTGGAAGCACTGCAAAATATGATTGAAAATATATTTATATTGTTTATTGTTAGAAAACATGGACTTTTAGGAACAGAAAATCAAGGAATTTATTCCTTCCATCCAGATCGTGTATGTCAATTTTATATTTCATCTATTTTTCTAGAAGTATAATGTCATTCCATTAATTTCATATATTACAATCGTCACCTACATGTATCTCCACGTGCAACGCACGTGCTTTCTACTAGTAGCTTTATGAAGGAGAATGGGACCACTGCAGAGGGATATGTTTGGGAAAGGAGGAGATTCTCCTGCATGGCGACTGTTTTAGAGAGAGAGAATGAGTCTCTAAATTAGTTTGCATTATGGTGTTCATCTTTATATGGTGTTCCACATTATTTCTCAATTGGGTGATTAAATACCCACTATCCCCAATTTCCTTAATATTGATTTTTTGGGTGTGAAATTAAACAGTGTTACTAGAGAAAACCTTCATTTGCTAGATGACTTTTTCTCCATTTGTAGGGCACTTAATAGTGCTGACCTTAGTTGGGTGGTATGCATTCTCATTCTTAATGACTCAACCTTCAAGTTTAGTTTTGTCTTCATTATCTATCATTTCCTAGTGTTAGACAATTGATCTTTGCAAATTTTCAAAGGCCACTGGATGTTAGAGGGAATGAGTATGTAAGTGTCACAATCCAGTGTTTAATGCGGGTCATACCCTTGAGGAACTTTTTCCTCATACTTGAAAACTACAAACACTGCAATTCTCCACTCCTTCATCGATTTCGAGAACTTACATGAAGGTATTGGCATGCATGGAATTGTAGAAAAAAGGTCTATCCTTGTTTGGCCTTGATTATAATCTCTTTTAATTATGGTTATGGAAATTTCAAATTCATAGTTTTCAAAATTTGCTTGTCTGCGGTTGAGGCCATAGGCATTTCTAAATGCAGTTACCTAAGCAAGTAATAACCGATACCAGATGGGTGTAGAGTCTGACCCGATTGAATTTATGGCGTGGCTTCTTAATTCGCTTCATGTTGATCTAAGAACTTGATGATTATTTGAATGGCTTATAGTTTTTTTGAACATGCTATTGGAATGGCTTAAAGGCGTACAACACTAACTTAATTGCTGAGGCTTTAGGATTAAAAAAAAAAAAAAGACAATTCGACTATCTAGTTTTGTCAATTGAGGAAAATATTATCTGTTTTTCCCCCTATTTTTGTCTAGAAGTGTCCTGGATAAGGTCCCCTGTGTCACTTGTCAGAGCTGCCCTGTGGGTGTCCGATCCTTTTGGACCAAGGGACATCGCGTTCTTTTGTAAACCCGAAGTCAATTCTAGATTATTATCCACTGCACAAAAGTAGGCTCCTTTGAACAGAGATTATTTGCACAGTTAAATCAACTACTAACCTAAATAAACTTCTTGGCACTATCCCAAGCACTACCACTGTTGGAAGCACTGCAAAATATGATTGAAAATATATTTATATTGTTTATTGTTAGAAAACATGGACTTTCAGGAACAGAAAATCAAGGAATTTATTCCTTCCATCCAGATCGTGTATGTCAATTTTATATTTCATCTATTTTTCTAGAAGTATAATGTCATTCCATTAATTTCATATATTACAATCGTCACCTACATGCATCTCCACGTGCAACGCAAGTGCTTTCTACTAGTAGCTTTATGAAGGAGAATGGGACCACTGCAGAGGGATATGTTTGGCAGAGGAGGAGATTCTCCTGCATGACGACTGTTTTAGAGAGAGAGAATGAGTCTCTAAATTAGTTTGCATTATGGTGTTCATCTTTATATGGTGTTCCACATTATTTCTCAATTGGGTGATTAAATACCCACTATCCCCAATTTCTTAATATTGATTTTTTGGGTGTGAAATTAAACAGTGTTACTAGAGAAAACCTTCATTTGCTAGATGACTCTTTCTCCGTTTGTAGGGCACTTAATAGTGCTGACCTTAGTTGGGTGGTATGCATTCTCATTCTTAATGACTCAACCTTCAAGTTTAGTTTTGTCTTCATTATCTATCATTTCCTAGTGTTAGACAATTGATCTTTGCAAATTTTCAAAGGCCACTGGATGTTAGAGGGAATGAGTATGTAAGTGTCACAATCCAGTGTTTAATGCGGGTCATACCCTTGAGGAACTTTTTCCTCATACTTGAAAACTACAAACATTGCAATTCTCCACTCCTTCATCGATTTCGAGAACTTACATGAAGGTATTGGCATGCATGGAACTGTAGAAAAAAGGTCTATCCTTGTTTGGCCTTGATTATAATCTCTTTTAATTATGGTTATGGAAATTTCAAATTCATAGTTTTCAAAATTTGCTTGTCTGCGGTTGAGGTCATAGACATTTCTAAATGCAGTTACCTAAGCAAGTAATAACCGATACCAGATGGGTGTAGAGTCTGACCCGATTGAATTTATGGCGTGGCTTCTTAATTCGCTTCATGTTGATCTAAGAACTTGATGATTATTTGAATGGCTTATAGTTTTTTTGAACATGCTATTGGAATGGCTTAAAGGCGTACAACACTAACTTAATTGCTGAGGCTTTAGGATTAAAAAGAAAAAAAAAAAGACAATTCGACTATCTAGTTTTGTCAATTGAGGAAAATATTATCTGTTTTTCCCCCTATTTTTTTCTAGAAGTGTCCTGGATAAGGTCCCCTGTGTCACTTGTCAGAGCTGCCCTGTGGGTGTCCGATCCTTTTGGACCAAGGGACATCGCGTTCTTCTGTAAACCCAAAGTCAATTCTAGATTATTATCCACTGCACAAAAGTAGGCTCCTTTGAACAGAGATTATTTGCACAGTTAAATCAACTACTAACCTAAATAAACTTCTTGGCACTATCCCAAGCACTACCACTGTTGGAAGCACTGCAAAATATGATTGAAAATATATTTATATTGTTTATTGTTAGAAAACATGGACTTTCAGGAACAGAAAATCAAGGAATTTATTCCTTCCATCCAGATCGTGTATGTCAATTTTATATTTCATCTATTTTTCTAGAAGTATAATGTCATTCCATTAATTTCATATATTACAATCGTCACCTACATGCATCTCCACGTGCAACGCACGTGCTTTCTACTAGTAGCTTTATGAAGGAGAATGGGACCACTGCAGAGGGATATGTTTGGGAGAGGAGGAGATTCTCCTGCATGGCGACTGTTTTAGAGAGAGAGAATGAGTCTCTAAATTAGTTTGCATTATGGTGTTCATCTTTATATGGTGTTCCACATTATTTCTCAATTGGGTGATTAAATACCCACTATCCCCAATTTCCTTAATATTGATTTTTTGGGTGTGAAATTAAACAGTGTTACTAGAGAAAACCTTCATTTGCTAGATGACTCTTTCTCCGTTTGTAGGGCACTTAATAGTGCTGACCTTAGTTGGGTGGTATGCATTCTCATTCTTAATGACTCAACCTTCAAGTTTAGTTTTGTCTTCATTATCTATCATTTCCTAGTGTTAGACAATTGATCTTTGCAAATTTTCAAAGGCCACTGGATGTTAGAGGGAATGAGTATGTAAGTGTCACAATCCAGTGTTTAATGCGGGTCATACCCTTGAGGAACTTTTTCCTCATACTTGAAAACTACAAACACTGCAATTCTCCACTCCTTCATCGATTTCGAGAACTTACATGAAGGTATTGGCATGCATGGAACTGTAGAAAAAAGGTCTATCCTTGTTTGGCTTTTAATTATGGTTATGGAAATTTCAAATTCATAGTTTTCAAAATTTGCTTGTCTGCGGTTGAGGCCATAGGCATTTCTAAATGCAGTTACCTAAGCAAGTAATAACCGATACCAAATGGGTGTAGAGTCTGGCCTGATTGAATTTATGGCATGGCTTGTTAATTCCCTTCATGCTGATCTAAGAACTCGATGATTATTTGAATGGCTTATAGTTTTTTTGAACATGCTATTGGAATGGCTTAAAGGTGTACAACACTAACTTAATTGTTGAGGCTTCAGGATTAAAAAAAAAAAAAAAAAAGACAACTGGACTATTTAGTTTTGTCCATTGAGGAAAATATATTTTCCTCTATTTTTGTCTATAAGTGTCCTGGATAGGGTCTCCTGTGTCCCTTGTCAAAGCTGCCATGTGGGTGTCCGATCCTTTTGGACCAAGGGACATTGCGTTCTCCTATAAACCCGAAGTCAATTCCATATTATTATCCACTACATAAAAATAGGCTCATTTGAACAGAGATTATTTGCACAATTAAATCAACTGCTAACCTAAATATACTTCTTGGCACTATCCCAAGCACTACCAGTGTTGGAAACACTGCAAAATATGATCGAAAATATATTTATATTGTTTATTGTTAGAAAACATGGACTTTTAGGAACAGGAAATCAATGAATTTATTTCTTCCATCCAGATTGTGTATGTTAATTGT
Source organism: Vitis vinifera (assembly GCF_030704535.1). Taxonomy (NCBI): domain Eukaryota; kingdom Viridiplantae; phylum Streptophyta; class Magnoliopsida; order Vitales; family Vitaceae; genus Vitis; species Vitis vinifera. The sequence goes on from NC_081822.1 coordinate 36,478,274, forward strand.
ATAGTATTGTAGTTAGTATTTTTCTGGGTTATAGTATAATTATAGGGAATTGATTGGATTCTCTAGTTTCCTATTTTTAGTCTAGAAGGTAGTGTATAAATTGTACTCAATTTTCTTTTCTAAAAATAAAATAAAAATTATAATTTCCAACTTTCATGGTAGAACCTCCTTTGACTTTTTCACAGCCTTAATCGTTGTCTTTTTTGTGGGAATTCATTTCCCCCGGTTAAAAATTGTGAAAGATGTGTTTTCACACACACCTTTGAAAAAATCACAAAGTAAGTACCCAAGTTTGGATAATCCAAATTTAATACATTTATCTACACAAAGTAAACTGTTTGAATATAGAACATTGTCTTTTAAGGTGATTATATTTTTCCACTTTTGGGAAATTTATGTCAACAATATTTCTTCCAATCATTTACTTTCCTAGCTCTAATAGGTCTCCATTCTACTTGATTAAACTTTGGCTTGAACCAGTTGTTTACTGAAATAAGACAGTAGAAAATATCTTACCAGTAATGAAAAGATCTCTGAATGATTTGTTTCGTATGCTATTTCTTCTTGGAATGAGGTTCTTATTTCTTTTATATGTCATGAGATTGGAAATGTTGTCTCTCATTTTTATTCTGCTTGATCCCATGTTTTTCTTTGGTTTAGCTTTGTTCAAAGTAAAGTCCTACCAACATGTTTTCCATACCTTCCGTCCATATATGTATGGATTCATTTTATTATAATAATTTGGCATTTGGGTTATCCATGGATTCTTGTAATGAAGTATATTACTTATTGCTATTATTTTGTTTTTTTTTAATATATGCGAAAAATGTTATACTCTAAAAGGAAAAAAAAAAAACTAACTATGATTGAAAGAATTGGGTATGCTTTTTTGTTTTGAGTAGTATGTAGCAACCCGTTTTGTACTTCTGATGAATTTTTTTTATGCAGTGAAGATAGTGAAAGCAAGGAAGATGATGAAATTATGGATGTTGATGTTGCTACCTGAAGGATAGCGATATGAGTTTGAGGGACTTTAGAATACCATTTTCGGCAATGAAATTGTCTTTTGACTTGTGATGCTAGAATAACATTTGTTTTTCTTTATTTTTTTTGGACAAGATGATGACTTTGAAGAGCTTGAGGATATGACTATAACAGTAGAGAATTCAGTCATTGTTTGTGCACATAATGCGGATGATCTCAATCATCTTGAGACTTGAGGCATGAAATAGTTGGCTAGAGTCTACATGCTTTAATAACTCTCCCACATTCCTCTCCCTCTCTTCCCCCATTATATATTGCCCCTCATTGGTTACTTAAATATCGGCGCAAGCAGGTTGGTGATTCAAACATATATGTTCATCATGATATCATAATTCCAACATTTCCTCTTTTCATATGGCTTGATTGCCCACTTAAAGGTGAAGAAAAACGTGTCTTATTGCACTTCTTGGTTGAAATTTGAAATTTGTGCATGCGGGCACATGTTGAAATTAATATGTAATATTCACCCTTCAATTACGTGTATATTTATTCAAAATCTAAGATCGATTTCTTTTTATCTTATTAGGCAATTCAACTGTATATTTTAAGCTTGGTATCAACACAAAAAAAAAAAAAAAAAAAAAAAAAACCAATTACTTTCAACTTAATTGCCTTATCTGTTTATGGTATTAGAGCCCTAAGCTCCATTCTCATCTTGTCTAAACTCTCAACCATGGCTGAATCAAATGAAGTCACGGTTATGTCTAACAATGCAAATTCTTCTTCAAGCCATTTCTTTTCATAAGTTATCTCGATCAACATAACCATTCTCATTCCTTAAAAACTATTGAAATGAGGAAACTATTCAATGTGGAACTTGCAAATGACGAATTTCTTCCTTAAATATGATCTCATGGGATTTGTGGATGGAAACTATCCATGCCTACCAATTGATGATCTAAAGTATAAAAATTAGATTCATCAGGATCAACTACTACTCCTTGCAATCCAAATGGTTGTTATTAGACTAGTGGGGTCACTCGTGTCACAGTGCAAAAGTGCTTAGGAGGCTTGGAACAAACTCAAAACTACTTATGCCAACAAATCCAATACTTGGATGGTTGGTCTCATTGATTCTCTCACTAAGGTTAGTTAAGAAGGAAAAAACATTTTTGAATTCATGTAGTCCATTAAAATCATTATTGATGATCTTGCTATGATTGGGCATAATTTGAGTGATGAAGAAATCATGGTTCACATGCTTTAATGGTCTCACTAATGGCTACAAAGAGCTTAAAGGTGCTTTACATGCCAAAAAGTCACCCATCTTGTTTAAAGAATTAGTCTGGAGGCTTTAGACTATGAAACAAGTCTTAAGAGCCCAAATCCAACAAAAGTTGATGCCCTCATCACAACTTGATATTCGCACAAACAACACAATTAAAAAAAAAAAAACAAAAACAACATTGTCAATACCTCTCAAAACATACCAAACTATAAAGAAAACAACAATGGCTACAATTGTGACACTTTACATCGGATAGGGGGGAAAGTTCCTATCACTATATAAGTATGGATTTCTCTTAACCTTGGTAACGCGTTTTAAAGCCGTGAGGGCCCCTTTGGGTCCAAAGCGGACAATATCTACATGGTTGGGAACGGGTCGTTACAAATGGTATCAGAGCTGATCTTCGACCTCGGTGTGGGGGTTTGTTTGGCCCTGCAAACCCGTTGGACACAACGAGGACGTTGTGTCTGCATGGGGGGATGTTTGTGACATCCCACATTGGATAGAGGGGAAAGTTCCTAGCGCTATATAAGTATGGACTCCTCGTAACCCTGTAAACGCGTTTTAAAGCTGTGAGGGGCCCCTTGGGCCCAAAGCGAACAATATTTACATGGTTAGGTGCGGTAATGCAGATTTTGTAAAATGAAATAATTTTCTTTTATATTGTATTTTGAAAAGTATAAAAATGTTATTTTTACTCCCATGCATGGATCAAACATATATTTTGTATGAAAAATATGTTTGAACATTTTCTTTGCTTATGAAAAACGATTTGTAACGACTCGTTCCCAACCGCGTAGATATTGTCCACTTTGAACCCAAAGGGGCCTCACGGCTTTAAAACACGATTATAGTGTTACGAGGAGTCCATACTTATATAACGTTAGAAACTTTCCCCCTATCTGATGTGGGATGTCACAAACACTCCCCTATGCAGACACAACGTCCTCGTTGTGTCCCATGGGATTGCGGAGCCAAACAGACGAACATCCCTACAGGACCAAACAAACCCTCACACCGAGGTCGAAGATCGAATCTGATACCATTTGTAACGACCGGTTCCCAACCATGTAGAACTCTCCTCCTTCCCCATTCGCCTCTCTCTCATATAAACCAATATGAACTAGAAGTTCAAAGGATCATTCATTTGTAAAATCTTGCAAATCAATTACCAGATGCATCATTGATACAAAGAAAATGACAAAGTCATATATCCAGACAACAAATACTCCAACATGGATTGATGTCCCTGTATGATAGTTAACAAATAAATCCAAGATATGTGTGAAGCATGGTAGGCCTGTCAGCTCAAATGATGTAACTCCCCAGAAGAAGAGAACTCAAGAAAAACTTGACAATCTAAAATAGACCATCAAAATGATTGATCAGTTTAAAATTGATAAATCTATAACCCCAGAAGAAGTACAAATAATGCAGAAAGCCTCTAAAAAGGCACATGTAACTAAAAATTGTGAGATCTCAGTAAGTTATGTACACACGGGAGAAAAATGGGACTGAAATAATATTGTTATTAACAATATTTTTGCTTTCCAAGTGGCCTCCGATATCATAAGAAATTATGAAGATCCTTAACCATGAAATGTGGAATAATGACGACATAGAAATGATTGGCCAAAATGGAAAGAAGCCATGTAGGCAGAGTTAAACTCATTAACAACATGAGAAGTTTTTGGACCTGTAGTCCAAACACCTGAAGATGTAAAACCTGTTGGGTACAAATGGGTATTTGTACGAAAACACAATGAGAATAATGAGATCATAAGATATAAAACGCGATTAGTACCACAAGGTTTCTTGCAAAGACCTGATATTAACTACAAGGAAACATATTTTCTAGTCATGGACACAATCACATTTCGTTTATTGACTAGTTTGGTAGTCTCAGAAGGACTAGATATGCGTCTCATGGATGTTATTACAACATATTTATACAGATCTATGGATAATGATATATTCATGAAAATCCCTGAAGGATTTAAATTGCCTGAAGCAAACAGTATAAAGCCTCGTAGCATGTACTCAATCAAGTTACAACGATCCTTGTATGGATTAAAGCAATCGGGATGCATGTGGTACAATCACCTTAGTGAATACTTGATAAAAGAAGAGTATGTGAATAACCCTATATGCCTATGCATCTTTATTAAGAAATCAGAAATTGGAATTGCAATTATTACAGTGTATGTTGATGACTTAAATCTTGTTGGAACTCTTGAAGAGCTCACAATAACAACAAATTACTTGAAAAAGGAATTTGAGATGAAAAATCTTGGAAAAACAAAATTTTGTCTCGGCCTACAGATCAATCATTTTCCAAATGGAGTTTTAGTACAATCAACATACATTAAGAAAGTTTTGAAGCGTTTTTATATAGATAAAACACATCCTTTAAGTTTTCCATGGTTGTCCGATCACTTGATGTGAAAAAAACTCATTTCGTCTTTGCGAAAAATATGAAGAATTACTCAGTCTTGAAGTACCATATCTTAGTGTTATTGGTGCACTTATGTATCTTGCCAATTGTACACGTCCAGACATTGCTTTTTCTGTCAATTTATTAGCAAAATACAATTTCGCTCCAACTCGAAGACTTTGGAATGGTATCAAACATATATTGTGTTATCTTCGCGGAACTACTGATATGGGTCTATTTTATTCAATGGAATCAAAGCAACAATTGTTTGGATATGCAAATGTAGGATATATTTCAGATCCACATAAAGGTAGGTCACAAACAGGGTATGTGTTTAATTGCAATGATACTGTTATTTCATGAAGATCTGTTAAATAATGATCACACCATCAAATCATTCAAAAATACTACCAGTTCATGAAACAAGTCATGAATGTATATGGCTAAGATCTATGATCCATTATATTCGGGAATCATGTGGACTCTTCTCTATCAAAGGTGACCTGATAATATTATTTGAAGATAATATTGCATGCATGCACAGATAGCAGGGGGTTATATTAAAGGAGATAGAACTAAACATATTTCACCAAAATTCTTTTATACACATGAACTCTAAAAGAGTGGTGAAATTGATGTGCAACAAATACGCTCAAGTGATAATCTAGCAAATTTATTCACAAAATCATTGTCAACCTTAACATTCAAGAAGTTAATACACAAGATTGGAATGCGTCAACTAAAGGATATCGACATGAGGGGAAGTATGCATATAAAAGGGTGTTAGTGTATTGTACTTTTTTTCCCTTCATTCAGATTTTGTCCTACTGGGTTTTACTGACAAGGTTTTTAACGAGATAGTCCTAACATACCAAAAGCAACTTAAAGAATTATAAGAATATTATACTTTTTTCCTTCACTAGGTTTTTCCCATAGGGTTTTTTTTACTAACAAGGTTTTAATGAAACATATTCATCAATGTGGTGGACATCCGTGTTATAACTGAAGTAATGAATACCACCACATTAATTATAATAAATGTTAATTAAATATTATATATGACTTCCATTAATACTCATTAATGGAAACCATTAATGTTATTTATGAGTTCCATTAATATTCATTAATGGGAATATTAATGGAAACCATTTGGAAAGCGGGTTTCCTATCCTCTATGATATGAACTTCTAAGCAAGAAAGAAATTTCTTACTTTCTCTCATTCTCTCTGTCTTTCATTCTCTCAACCTTCTCAATTCTCTTTTATGATTTCTTCTTCCCTATTATATATTATTATCAAAGTAATATATAATTTATCTATATTACTTTATTTGCATTGCATTTATCCTTGTTTTACAACACAATTTTTTTTTTTTGGCTCAAATTAAAAAGAAAAAAAGAAAAAAAAAATGGTTTATGTTTTTAAATCAAATTGAACCAACCAAAATGAAGTAAATTGAATTAAATTTATTAAACCAAACCAAATTAATTAGATCAATTTCTCATTAAGTTTAATTAATTTAGCCTTGATGCATGAAAACCATTTAAATCAGCTTAGTTTGATTTAAATCAAACTAATTGAACAATGTATATATTAGACATAGTGTAATAAGCTTTAAGAAAATTTGCAACATTTTTTATGATATTGAAAAACCATTTTTGAATATGCAAAAATTAATTTTCTAATTCAAAAAATATTTTTGATTGAAAGTATTTTTCTTTTAAAGAATTTGTTTTGAAAACATGTTGGCTTTAAAATAAATTATATTCCTAAAAACAACCATTTCTTATATTTTAGTTTTCAAATAAAATAAAATTTTATTAATTTATATTTTAAAAAACCATACTAAAAACTTACGCTATGCATGATAATTATTTTTTAAAACAATTTTTCATTATTTCTAACAAAAAAAAAAACATATTTGATAACCAGAAAATATAACAAGTTTTTTATTATTAAAAAAAAATATATGAGATCTATTTGATAACTATTTTTGAAAACAATCTATTTCTAAAAAAAATACGTTTAATAATAAAAAACTATTTTTTGTTTTTAAATAAAGTGTTTTGGGAATATCTTTTAATTGTTTTTAGAGGGTTATTTTAAAAAACAATTATAGAAATATGTAAGATATTTAAAAATAAAACATTAGATATAAAAATTATTTTTAAAACATTAAAAACAAGTTTAAAACATTTTAAGTTCTGAAACATGTTTTTTATTTTTTACAAAATATTATTGTTTTGAAAAATTATTTTTTAGAAACAATTATCAAATATGGTCATAATATTTCAACAATCTTCTAATTGTTATAAGTTATTTTCATTTTTTTGTAATTATTTTAAAAAATAATTATACATTATATAAATGTTATTTTTAGAACACATACCATTCCTCGAAAACTTTTTTTTTATTTTTTATTTATTGTTATGAAACTAATTTTCCTAATTTTTTGTTTTGAAAATAAGGAAAAGTGTATTTAAAAACAAAAAATAATTTTTATCAATATCACTTTATTTTTCAGAACAACAAGTGAAAACAATTGAAAGCATTTAAAAATACCATTCCTCGAAAACTTTTTTATTTTTTATTTTTTATTTATTGTTATGAAACTAATTTTCCTAATTTTTTGTTTTGAAAATAAGGAAAAGTGTATTTAAAAACAGTTGTCACTTGTTATACAGGGTCACTTTCCCTTAACGAAAATTCTATCTTTTGAAAATTGTTATAGAAAAAGTTGTCTAAAAACATAAATTACGTAAGGGTTATGATTTCCATTACGCAATCTATACATCATGATTCATGTAATGCATTTTTTGACTTTTAGCTAGCCAAAGCAGGGCCCATTTCAGTTAAACTTTCAGTTGTCCAGTTACAAACTCGGAGCTCAAAGCGCCGTAGCAGTTCTGAAGAACTCAAGAACATGGCTCCTCCCCAAAATCAACTCAATCTGAACAACTCTGTCCTAGCCCTCCTTGAAAGATGCATTCATCTCAATCATCTCAAGCAGCTCCAAGCCTTTCTCATCACTCTCGGCCATGCCCAGACTCATTTCTACGCCTTCAAGCTCCTCCGCTTCTGCACTCTAGCCCTCTCCAATCTCTCCTACGCTCGCTTCATCTTCGACCACGTCGAATCCCCCAATGTCTACCTCTACACTGCAATGATCACTGCTTATGCTTCTCATTCTGATCACACTTCAGCCCTTCTTTTGTACCGCAACATGGTTCGTCGCCGTCGGCCTTGGCCCAACCATTTTATCTACCCTCATGTCTTGAAGTCGTGCACCCAGGTCGTGGGGCCGGGGAGTGCGAGAATGGTGCATTGTCAGGTGCTGAGGTCGGGTTTTGAACAATACCCAGTTGTGCAAACAGCTCTTCTTGATGCCTACTTGAGGTTTTGGTCTGATGTGGAAAGTGCGCGTCTCTTGTTTGATGAAATGACTGAGAGGAATGTTGTGTCTTGGACAGCTATGATTTCTGGGTACACGAGGCTTGGACAGATTGGGAATGCTGTATTGTTGTTTGAGGAAATGCCCGAGAGGGATGTGCCGTCTTGGAACGCTTTGATTGCTGGTTACACACAGAATGGGTTGTTCATGGAGGCGTTATCACTTTTCAGGAGAATGATTGCCGTTGAGGCGGGAGCTTGGGGTCAAGGAAATAGGCCAAATCAGGTTACTGCTGTGTGCTCACTCTCAGCTTGTGGTCACACTGGTATGCTCCGGCTTGGTAAATGGATACATGGTTATGTTTACAGAAATGGGCTTGGTTTGGATTCATTTGTATCTAATGCTCTGGTGGATATGTATGGGAAATGTGGATGTTTGAAAGAGGCAAGAAGGGTTTTTGATAGGACATTGGAGAGAAGCTTGACATCATGGAATTCCATGATCAATTGTCTCGCCCTCCATGGGCAAAGTCAGAATGCAATAAGTGTGTTTGAGGAGATGATGACATGTGGAAGTGGTGTAAAACCTGATGAAGTTACATTTATTGGCTTGTTGAATGCCTGTACCCATGGGGGTTTGGTTGAAAAAGGTTGGCTTTATTTTGAGCTGATGACTCAAAATTATGGGATAGAACCTCAGATTGAGCATTATGGTTGCTTGGTAGATCTTCTTGGTCGTGCAGGTCAGTTTGAAGAAGCTATGGAGGTTGTAAGGGGAATGAGAATTGAACCTGATGAGGTTATTTGGGGCTCTTTGCTTAATGGATGTAAGATTCATGGCCACACAGATTTGGCTGAATTTTCCATTAAAAAATTGATTGATATGGATCCAAATAATGGTGGTTATGGTATAATGTTGGCAAATATATATGGGGAGCTAGGCAAGTGGGATGAGGTTCGGAAGGTTCGGAAGGTGTTGAAGGAGCAGAATGCCCACAAGACCCCTGGTTGCAGTTGGATTGAAATTGACAACCAAGTTCATCAATTCTATTCTGTTGATAAAACACATCCTAGAACGGAGGAGATATACAATACATTGGAGAGTCTGATTAGTCTGTACTAGCTTAGAGGTGCTGGGGTTTTTCCCACAATTATAAAAACGGTTTAAAAAATAAAATTTTGAGTTTACAGGAGTTCAAATTTGATTCCTAATTCTCAAACTACATGTTTCACATGCCTACAGCACTATTCTGCTTTGGAGGGTAACCCTCTCAAGTCCTTATGGAAGTGGTTGATGAGGGGCCAAGGTTTTCTTTCTTATTCTATTTTTCATGTTTAAACTTCTTCTTGAACAAGAGAAAAGAGTTGAGGGATGAAGGATTAAAGCGGTGCTGAAGCCAGGTCTGCTGTGGCTCTAAATCCACAATGCTTGTTTTTGCATCATTCCTGCTCATTCTTGGGGCTTTTGCTACCATCGTATTCGGTAAGAATCTTCTGACTCTTCTTGTTTTTGTTACCCCATTTGGTGACATTGCCTCCTCTTTCTATCCAAGAGTTGGCATCTCATTTCCTTGAATCATCTGTTGTCATTCAATGAAGAAAACTTTATGTTATCTATTTATTTTGACATTGTGGAGATTTATTGGAGTTGTTGGTTTTATCCCTTAAAAAATTTAAGAGTTTTTCATGTAAATCTGAGTTTGCTTTCTTCTTTTTTTTTTTTTAGTCATCTTGGCTTTTATTATTGATGTTTTATTGTCATTATCACTTCTGGACTTCTATTTGACTCCACAAGAAGACGGTAAAGATATAGGAGCTTCCTAATCCCCTATCTTACTCCTCATCCTCTCTTTTGATTCATGCAGTGAACTCCAGTTTGAAGCCAAAGATGAGTTTGGAATGGTTGAAACTGGGTTCATCAATTAAGCTCTTTATAGCCATTCTCCACAAGGAATTTGATGGAGGAAGGTGAGAGTATGTGGCAGACAAGTAAGTCTGGGTTTCTCAGGTACAGCTCTAAGCTCTCAATTCCCATTTGTGTGAGTTCTTAAATTATTTTCAAAGTTTCTATGCTTGTTGATCTCATCTTTTCATCTGTTCATCTGATCATCTTTCTTTCTATATTATTTCCCAATTTCCTGGTATGACTAGATGTCTGTATTGTATTTCTCTCTCTATATAAAAAAAGATTAAGTGGTAATAATCTGGAACCAACAAATAATAATGTATCAGTTTGATATTTTTTTCTCTCAAGAATTCCAACTCTCTCTCCCTCCCTCCCCTGGCATATGTGTGTAGGGTTTTGGAATTCAGTTGTCATATTAAACTTCAAATTTGTCTTAGTTTCTTTTCTGTACAACTCAATCAACTGGGTTGCAAGTCTGTTGAGGAATCTGCCTTTGTTATATGCATTCATGTTTGCTTAAACTTTTGGTGCTGAGTTGGATGGGGGAGAGAGGAGAAGAATCTTAATGTGATCAAACTTTTGAATAAGAAAACTGTTGGATTTTGAGTTTGTTCTTACTGTGATTAAACTTTCAAATGAGAAAACTGTTGGATTTTGAGTTTGTAGAGTGGGAGAATTTGGTGTTTATCATTTAATGATGTAACCTTAAAACCCATTTCTTAGAAATTCTTCCTTCACACATCCAACCTTCAAGCTAATTTGGTCTACAATGATATTGAATAGTTTCTCTTCTTCATCTAGTGGGGAAAATCGTTCCTGTGTGATTCTTTTTTCTGGGTCCATGCAACATCCATTACAAAATATTTCTTAGTTAAGATACAGGTTCAGTGTTAAAGAAATACAGGGAAAATTATCTTTCCATTTTCTCTCCATGGTGCTCCTCCCTCCTTCTGTTCATATTTCTACTAACATCTTCAACCCCAATAATGAAAGATCTTATCAATTGGTCATCAGGATAGAAGTTAAAAGAGGGTATTGGATCTCTTCGTTATATGGAAATCAGATATCTTATGTCTGGAGTCATTCTCTTCACTTTTTCTTTTGCTAGTATTTCCTATCCTATTTATTTCATCTTGGTTTTATGAACCTGAGGCTCCTATTAAGATTGAGGGAAAGCATCCACGTTTGTTACACCATCATTTTGGTGTCTATGAATCAAGGATGAGATTATAATTTTCTAAGATGGCAAATTTTTTGTTACATTCAACTACAATGCTAAGCTTCTGACTATGAGAGATCAGTGCAGGGATGGATCATGTTGACCTCACTTCTCAACCTCCTCAACCCCCTGGGCTGGATTGACCCCATGAACTGCACACCAAAGAAGATGATGATTTTCTAATTGTTTGCATGTCAACATTTTCTGTGACCTTAAATTCTGATAGTTGAGCATCAATGAACACATCATATCAGTCAGTACTAGTTCTTTGGGTCTGTCATCCGACTGGTTGCCACCACCCTGCGCAACCACAGCAGAAATAAGCTTTTCAATATCATCTGTAATCTGCAGGTTCTTTCAGAAAACAAGCAGTTTCTGAAGGTTTTGTCAACTGCATGCAAAAGACTGGTTATGAGGTATCCTCTTTTCACTCTTTTTTTTTTCAGTCTATTTGGTTGTGGAGATCCATATGTAGAATATTCTCATGCAAGAGAATTTTGTGGAAAGACAAAATAATATACAACTTCATGTTTACATTAACCGCCTTGGCAAAACACACTTTCACTCATCTGAGTCACGAGGAAGATCAAACCAAAAACTTATTCTCAGAGACAAAACAGAGCTTTCACACAGACAGCGTCTCTAAGCTCAAATCAAAGTTCTTGTTTGGATGTTTCACCCTTAAGCTAGGGGTTCTCTTCCTCATCTTCCTCCAGTAATGCTGACCACCTTGGGACTCTTGAATAAAAGCAAATGTTTGTGAATCCACAAAAATATTCTTCAATTTTTGAAACAATGGCCTACATGAGTTCTACATAAAATCAATTATCAAATTATGAAATTAAAATTTAATCATTAAAGTGAAAGCCAAAAGTAAAGGAACCGGAGAAAAAAAGTGGTGAGTCAAATTTAATGTTTTAATGATCATAAAAATTTAAAAACCTAAATATAAAAGGAAATTATTTAAAAATTCATATATTTTCAAAATTTTCATTATTTATGGTTTTGTCAGAAATAGAAAAAAGAGAAAAATCATTTCTTTATTGTCGCAAATTTTTTATATAAATTAACAAAAAAATATATTAATAGCTTGTTTATATTTTATTTTAAAATCATAGCAGTATGAAGAAAAAAATATAGAAAAACAAATGATTGGCAAAATAAATTATAAAACAATATAACCAATGTTTTTAATGAATTCTTCCGTTGAAGAAACGACAAGCATAAACAAATATATGACAATAATGGACATCTTCTTCTTTACAGCGTTGGATAGATTTTAAGTGAGCAGGGCACGGCGAAAACCAAAATGAGCACAACATCAGCCTGCGTGGCTGCATCATCTTGCGAGAATATGGATAAATTGGTGTAATAGTCCCATCAAGTAAACTGAAGACTCCCACATCGTATCGGTCGTCAGGTAAAGAATAGAATTCATGGTAATGTTCGCAAAAATATATAGAATTTGGCTGACAACTCGGAAAATCAGATGCAACGACAGAAATGGAATGATTATCTCCCAAAAATAAGGCAACATCGCCCAAGCTCTTAACCTCCGTCCATCTGGGATTCCCCAAAGAATATATTAACTTATAAATCACAAATCCCACCGTGGTCCTATCATCGTCGACGACCTTTATAACCCGGAAAAGATGTCCTTGAGGTGATTCTACTAAATATGTCTTATCCCTGTTAGTCCAGTGGAGTGTATCGGGTGGAGTAACCCTCTCCACTTTTAAAGTGCCACTCACATCACAGGATAAAAGCTGACCCTGTTGTTCTAATACATAGAATAACCCATCCTTATAAACAATATCCTTTAAATTCCATGACTCTCTATCAATAAATATGGAGTCAGAATCAGTAGTCGTAAAAAAATTTAAATCATCACAATGATTTTTGTCAATATAACTCCAATGTGTATCACCAGATTTGATGAATGCTAGCCTATTTTGAGAACCATATATTACCATGAGTACATACTCATTCGGGTTCTCATCAGGATCGACAGACAATACACATCTAAAAGGGATAAGGGCATGAAGTAAATAGTTGGAACCTGTTTCAAATACTAATCTTTGGAGGACAGGAAGATGAATGAATTTTCGAGAGTGTGGGTTGACGAGGATTACCTTAAAAGATGGATCAACCACAATCAACCAGCCATGAGAAGATCCCCGACACCTTGCTTCAGGTAGGCGTAAATAAAACTTGCAGCCACCTTTTTGTGTGACGTCATATAATAAAGCAGACCTCTCCCTGCTAGAATCTGAGGTAGGAACCATGAGCAATGGGAGCTGTTGGTGGTCAGAACAATGACGTTTATGGTTAGCTCGCACTTGCTCAAGTTTTTCACAAGATGCATTTCGCCATTCTGTACAAACCGCATTGAAACTCATACAGTCCGCCACAAACTCTAATTTATCTAAAATCGAATGGAAAACTTCCATGGGAAGTGATGCCCAATCTAAACTTGAATTCGAGGACAAAGCCGCCATTATAATGTATACTATAGTACTAGTTGTGAGGTAATCTTCCGGGCAGAAGAAGATGATCCAAAAGAATTGGGTTTTTTAACATATGAGCAAAATCTAACGCATATATAGGAATGAAGGGCAAAACCCTACTAGTTGTAATCCTACTAAGTTTGGAATGAAGGACAAAGCCCAATTCCTAATCCTATTAGGTTTAGGATAAAGGAGTAAACCCTAATTCCAATCCATGGTGTACTTAAGAATTTAGGAAAATAAAAAACAAAAATGGAAATTAAATTTTTTCCCCTTAAAAAATTATTGATTTAATTTTAAAATATTAAAAGATAATAATGATAATAATGATAATTACCAATTCAACTCAAATTTAAAATTAAATAAATAATATATCACACTTAATTTATTTGTTTCCTTTTTATTGTATCTTTATCCGCTTGTTTATTGGTTTAGAAGATAAAATGATTTTTTGAATTATATTTAAATAAAAGGTTATCTATATATATTATTTTTTTATAAAAAAATTAAATAATATATTCATATACTTAATATTTTATTGCCATATTTTTTAAAACCTTCCAATTTTTTTTTTCATATTTCTTTAATATATACTATTTTTTTAATTAAAAAATGGATTATTTATTTGCAAAATTAGATAATTTATTCTTTCTATCTACATTACACACACCGATGACACTTTCTCAATATATACATAGCACGGAAAAAATTGGAACACAAAATCTACAAAGATGTTACTTGAAAAAAGAGGAACACAAAATCTACAAAGATGTTACTTGAAAAAAGAATATGAAATTATAAGAACCAGCAACCAATTGGTAGTTATCGGCAAGGATTGAAATATCGGTTTTTACGGGTATATCTCGGAAATATCGGAGAAATATCAGTGGATATTTTTTCACAAATATCGATAGAGTGAAAATTATTTAAAATTAATAGGAATGCTTGAAAAAACTTCAAAAAATGATAAAATAAGTAAAAATACATATTTTAAAGTTATCTTGTAAGTGTAATTGACATATATATAATTAAGAAGAAAAATATCATAAACAAAGATATATTGGTAAAAGAGATCGATGTGATTTCATTATATTGTTAGATGAAGATGACCCAATTTGTTGAAGATAATATTTATTTAAAAAAATTTTAAATACTTTTATTAAAACATATTTTATTATATTTTAAATGAAAATTAAATTAATTCATATGAATATTTTATTTGAGATTTAATTTTTAAAATTTTATTAAAAATATATAATAACAATAACTTTTTTTTAATTAATATTAATTTATTTAATAATCAAAATAAAATTATATGGATAGAGGAAAATTGTTCTCATGATTTGTTTTTTTTTTTTTTTACCTCTACTAAATCTAAAAATTAAAAGGGCCACCCACTTCTGAAGTTGCCCTCCAGCCGAGAGAATTCCCCTTTTCTGAAGTTGCCCTCCAGCCGAGAGAGTTCCTAAAAAAGACCTATCTTCCTCTGCGACTCTCAATCCTCGCAGGTACTAATCTAATCACGTTGATATTATTTTTTTTGCAACCCCCGTTTGATTCCCAAGAAAATCCATCCCCCATTCGATTTCCGGGAAAATTCATCCTCGTTTGATTTCCGAGAAAATCCATTCAAAACCCCCAAAGAAAACCAAAAAATTTGCTTTTCTTTTGCTCCCTGTGTTTTCTGGATCTGTTTTAAGGGTCTCTTTGCTGTTGTGCCATTGGATTTAAATTTCACGAACCCTAAATCCACGATTTTTGAGCCAGATTTTGTATCTTGTACGCGGGCTGGACTGGTAGGAAATATCGGGAAATTTTTCGAAAAATCGGTAAAAATACCGAAATATCGGCGATATTTTCGGCGATTTTTTAAATTCTCCTCCGGTTGCTCCGCGCGTCAGATCCACATGCGATTTTTCAATCCCTGATGACAACCGACAATATCGGTATTTATCGAATTGGGAAAAATCTCGCAAAAAATCTGGAAATATCCGTTGAAGGATTTTCCCCAAATTTTTATCCTTGGTTTTTTCTAGTGAAGTTATAGAAATTTTTAGTATTTTTCTATATTTGTTGAAAATTATAATTTTTTTTAATATAATCTAAAACATTTTTTTTAATGTTTTTTTAGTAATTTTCTTGTTTAATTGTATATATTGTGGTAGTCGATCAATATCTAAAATTATATAATTTTTTGAATAATAATAAGTAGTACTAATCATATTACAATTTATATAAATGGTGAATATGATACATTATTTAATTACCTTGTCATGCTTTTGATAAAATTTCTTGATTCCCTCGTCACTTAGATCCCACTAGGTTTTAGAGTTTGAGTTTGATTAGAAATGTCGTCGAAGGGTAAGACCTCTTTTTCGATGGAGAAAAAAAAAAAGATTGAATTGTATGATTATTTCAAGGCTATTACACATTATAAAAGAAACACTATTTTTTTCTTAATTTTTATATATAAGTTTTCATTTTTAGAAAAAACAAAAAAAAAAAAAACTATATACAAATGAACTCTAAGATAATGGTTTTTGTCATCTACAATTAAACGAGAAGACTTGTTGGAGTGCGATATATATCTATATATGAAATTTTCATTTTTAATGATAAAATTGAAAATTTTCATTTTTGATGATAAAAGTAATGGCATATGTTCCATTAGTTTCAATAATTATAAAATATTCGCATTTTTATGAGGAAAAAATAATAATAATTTTGAAGTAATTTTGAAAACTCAAAAAAATAATAAAAGAAAAAAAAAATCTATGGTACCCAATTGATATTTATTCAACTTTTAGTCCAGCATAAATTATAAATTAGTGTACAACCATTAAAAAAATGATTATTGGCATTTTCTTAGCTATTTGAGGTGGGAGTATCTCTATTTGAAATATTTTTAATGAAAATGTTTTTTAAGTATTTTTTTTTAAATATACTATAAATAATTTTTCAAGTTTTAAAAATATTTCTTAAATTTTATCAAATACTTTTTTTTTTCCTAAAGCATTTTTTAGGTAGGCTAACAGTGTTTTTTAAAAACATGGCCAACTTTAAGTCAATATCAAATATGTCTCTCATCATCTTAATATCAAATATGTCTCTCATCATCTTGCAACCTTTCTATTTAAATTTGCATAAAATTAAAATTTGATCATTAAAGTGAAAGCCAAAAAGCAAAGAAACTAGGAGAAAAAGAGTAGTGAACCAAATTTAAATTTAACGCTTTAATGATCATAAAAATTTAAAAACCTAAACATAAAAAGAAATTATTTAAAAATTCATATATTTTCAAAATTTTCATTATTTATGGCTTTGTCATAAATATAAAAAAGAGAATTTAAAAAAATTTAACAACCTATTTGAGTTTGTGATAACAAAATTGTTTTTAAAAATTAATGTCACTCTTTGATTATTGTTGTTGAAAAACAATTTTTTAAAATAAAATAATAAGTTTAATAACTTTAAAAAATAATATTAGCAATTATTAATTTTAAATTATTATTTATTTTAATAAAATAAATCTATTTTTATGATATTTATAAAATATATAATTTCTGATTTTATTAAAATATTATTATTCATATTTTATTAAAAATTTAAAAATGATATTTTTAATAAAACTTGAATAAAATTTATTTTATATGATATAAATTAAATTTATAATTTTCTTTTTAAAAAATCAAAATAAAAAATTATTTTTAAAAAACAACTTTTAAAAAAAAAATTATAATAAAGACTATTACTGGTTTCAAGATTCACAATAGCAAAAAAATTGCTCAGTTTTCATCCTTGAACTGTGTAAACTAACAAAGTACAAAAAGGAGGTATATATATAAGTTGAACTTTCTCCTAACCAACTATACAGCTCAATATATCTAAAAATGTAAAAAACAAAAACACAAAGGGTAATTTCTTATGTAAGGACCGAGTTATTAGAAAGAATACCTTGCTACTCTAATACTCTGTCTCAAGGTGGATAATGAATATCATGAATTCCCATCTTGTGAAAAAGAAACTTGAACTAGTTTGGAAAAAGTGGCTTGGTTAGAAGATCTGCAATCTGGTTTTGAGAAGAGACATGGAGTGAGATAATCTGCTTGTATTTTTTCTCAGACAAGATGACAATCTATCTCAATGTGCTTGGTCCGCTTGTGAAACACCAGATTGGTTGCAATGTGGAGGGCTGCTTCATTATCACAGTATAAAATTTCTGGTTGCTTGTGTTCAATGCTAAAGTCTCGAAGAAGAGATAATAACCACACAAGTTCACAAGTCACATTTGCCATTGCTCTATATTCGACTTCAGCTGATGATCGAGGTACTGTATTTTGCTTCTTAGATTTCCATGAAACCAGAGAGTTCCCAAGAAAGATACAAAATCCACTAATAGATCGTCTTGAATCCTTACAAGCTACCAAATCTGCATCAGCAAAGGCTTTGAGTTGAGTTGTTGAAGAGGAAGGAAAGTAGAGACTCCATCCAAATGATCCTTTGATATATTGCAGAACTTGATAAGCAACTTGAAGATATCAGGCCTAGTGTTTGTGAGGTAAAGAAGCTTACCAATCAGTCGTCTATGCACTCTTGGGTCTTCAAGCAATTCCCCATCGTCTTGTGAAAGCCTAACAAGAGAGGGGTGTCCTAAACAACTATGCCAAAGCTGATGATTAGACTTTGTGGCATTATTACAAGTAGCTGAGAGGCGAGAAAACATAGGGAAAAGGTTGGCAGGATCCAAGATATAGAGATTTTCGAAGCAGCTACCCATCCCAATCATCTTCTCTTGCATACGGTCTTGAATAAGACAAGATTCAGAGAGAAAGTGTACTGAGCAGTGGTGAAATTGGGTGAGAGCACTAATGGAAAAAAGATTGAATCGAAATTGAAGTACATATAAAACATCATCAACAACAAGACCAGTAAACAACTCAATAGACCCAATTCGAGTGATAGGAACAAAGTGACCATTCGGTAGAGTGACATTAGAATTCCTTGAAAGAAGAGAGGTTTTAAACAAGTGCAGGGAAATGCACACGTGATGTGTAGCACCAGTGTCAAGTACCCAGGAATTGGGAGGAATCGAATTATGAGAAAATGAAGATGAAAAATAATATTTACCAAGGAAATTTGAGCCTGAAGAGGCTCCCTGCTCTTGTGATTCTAAAGTGACAGTCGTGCTTCGATGTAGTTGTGAACTCAGCAAAGCGATAAGTTGTTGACATTGGTTGGAGGCAAGAGCACCCAATGTTGCATCTGATGAAGCAGAACCTATATTGTCGGATACAACAAAAGTGATTTGATGGGCTTGAGCTTCACCCATTGAATTCTTCGATCGGGGCTTGTATCTAGGGGGATACCCATGAGGCTCGTAGCACTTGTCGATTGTATGTCCTTGAAGACCACAATGGACACACTGAGGATGCTCTCACTTTCTTTTAGAAGGAACACTACTAGTATGAGCATTTGCTGAAGCTGAATTGGAATCACCCAGAACTAGAGGATTCCCAAAAGATGAGAATCCATAATTGATATTCCGTTGTCGGTTCTCTTGAATCACAAGTGCAAAAACTTTCGTAAGAAGTGGAGGAGCTTCTATCATCAAAATTTGACCCCTGGTCTGTGCATAAGAATCATTTAACCCCATTAAAAATTGGATTACATATTCTTATTGTTGATAATCTGACCAAGCTTGCATTCCACCACAATGACAAACAGGTAGGGGTTGAAAATTCTTAAGCTCTTCCCAAAGGATCTTGAATCGTGTATAATAAGCATTAATATTGAGAGCTCCTTGCTGCAACATAATAAGTTGCTTCTTAAGTTGGAAGATGCGAGGGGCATTACTCTGGCAGAAACGGTCACATAGATCTGTCCAGATCTCATGGGCACTACCGATGTACATGATGCTCTCTGCAATTTCTTTGGAAACAAAATTCAAGAGCCAAGAAATTACCATGCTATTGCAGCGGTTCCAGGCATTGAAGAGAAGGTCATTGAACGCAGACCGAGAAATGCAACCATCGACGAATCCCACCTTATTCTTCGCCGTCAACAATCATCATAGCTCTACTCCTAGTATTGTAATTGCTTCTAGATAAATGGTGTGAAACGAGGATGAGCCTAGGATGATCTCCAATGTGGAGATAAAATGGATTGTTAGAATCCTCCATTGGCGATGGGTCTGAGGAACCAACTACGGCATGGGCATACGACTGGTTGCCCCGAGCCATTAGGTGAAGAAGAAGATGGAAACAGAGGCGAGCAAAAGGGAAAGCTCTGATACTATATTATTGGTTTCAATTAGAAAATGAGAAAGAAAATGAAGATTCACAATAGCATAAAAATTGCTCTATTTTTCATTCTTGAACTATGTAAAACAACAAAGTACAAAAAGGAGCTATATATATCAGTTCTGAGACTTTCTCTTAACCAACTATACAGCTCAGCATATCTAAAATTGTGAAAAACAAAAACACAAAGGGTAATTTCTTATGTAAGGACCGAGTTATTACAAAGAATACCCTGCTACTCTAATAAAGACTGTGACTTTGAATAATGTATTGCACCTTAAGAATGTCCCCACTAGCATATCTCTATTGAGACATCTAATATACCTCTAATGTATTTTCATTATTTATAATTATTTTTAAAAAATGAAAATGATGCAAGTAAATTTAAAAATTTATACAATTTCTTAAAATTTTAACCAACAGTAAATATAAAAATTATTTATGTTTATAAAATTAAATTAATAAAAAAATATTTAATTTTTAAAATTAAATTTCAAACATGTTTTTTATTTTATTAACTCAATCAAACATGTTTTTTTATTTTTGAGAATAAAAAATGTTTTCCATAATTTAGTTTCCAAAAACAATTTTAAAAAAATAAAATAAAATAAAAAAGGTTTTTAAAATTAAAACTCATTGCAAAGTTTTCAACCCAAAACAAAAGAACAATTAGAATTCATCGTAAAGTTTTCAATTCAAGACATTAACCAATTTAAAACTCATTGCAGTCAGGAGATCAGTTATTGCGCACAAAACTGATTGAATCAAATCATAACTAAGATAACCCATGGGTTGAAACTACTTGCCCTTCGTCATCATCAACTTCTTTTCTCTCTCCTTGCTTCTCCCCTAGAGAAAGAACACGAAGATGACTTTAGTTGTTCCATTAAGTATTATCTCTAATCATGAAAAAGGAAAAAAGAAGGCTCCCAACAATATCCATGAAAAAAATATATATATAAAAATGCTCAATTAATTACATATATGCCTACTAATAATTCGAGCCCAAAAGTAGGACAAATAACGTACTTGGAACATTCACCACTACCAGTCGATGTTTTGTGCGCTAATCTCCCTCTGTGGTCATATTCAAATGAAGAGAGTATCAATAACAGTTAAAATAGATGAGAAATGGTAGCAGTTTAGTTACAACTTACAACAGGTAAGTAGTTTTAGTATAAGTAAAGCTCTTCATGGCAGCTTGGTGTTAGTGTGCAGTGAAGTGATTTCAAATAAAACACTCACATGACAGCTTGGGAGAAGACAAGCAAAGGGAATTCTTCATTTTTGCATTTAATATCGGTGAAGTCATAAACTTGACGCCTCAAATATCTAACTGATAATGCTGCTTGTGACGGGGCTACCTTTTCCGATTCTACTTGAAAAACAAAGACATAGAGAGCGAAACCGTTGTCGCCTACGTAAGGCACCAGCCCACACATATACTCCCCCTGCTCCCTTGTTTCAGCCAGAATTGCATCACTCCCTAATAGAAAGCCAGGAATTTGCGGTCCAGTTTTTGAAGAATCAAACTCTAAAGAGTAGCCATCCTTCTGCTCAGGCCCATCCATGATAGCCCACACAGATTTGGCTGAATTTTCTGTTCAAAAAATGATTGATATGGATCCAAATAATGGTGGTTATGGTCTAATGTTGGCAAATATATGGGGGTTTAGGCAAGTGGGATGAGGTTCAGAAGGTTCGGAAGGTGTTGAAGGAGCAGAATGCTCGCAAGACCCCTGGTTGCAGTTGGGTTGAAATTGACAACCAAGTTCATCAGTTTCATTCTGTTGATAAAACACATCCTAGAACAGAGGAGATATACAATACATTGGAGAGTCTCATTAGTTTTGTTCTAGCTTACAGGTGTGGGGGTTTCTCCTGCAATCATTAAAATGAGCAGTTTAAAAAGATAAATTTTTGAGTTTGCAGGAGTTCAAATTTGATCCCTAATTCTCAAACTAAATGTTTCACATGCCGGCAGCATGGTTATAATAGCTAAACTCTATTCTGACTTGGTGGGCAAGCCCTTCAATTCCTCATGGTATGCTGAAGCCAAGTCTGCTGTGGCTCCAAATCCACAATGCTGGTTTTTACATCATTCCTGGTAAGAATCTTCTGACTCTTCTTGTTTTTATTACCCCATTTGGTGACATACCCTGCCCTTTCTATCCAAGAGTTGGCATCTCATTTCCTTGAATCCTCGTGTCATTCAATGAAGAAAACTTTATGTTATCTATTCATTTTGACATTGTGGAGATTGATTGGAGTTTTGTCATTATCACTTCCGGACTTCTATTTGACTCAACAAGAAGATAGTAAAGATATAGGAGCTTCCTAATCCCCTAATTTTACTCCTCATCCTGGTCTTTTAATTCATACAGTGAACTCGGGTTTGAAGCAAAGATGAGTTCGGAATGGTTGAAATGGGGTTCATCAATTTAGCTATATAGCCATTCTCCACAAGGAATTTGATGGAGGAAGGTGAGAGTATGTGGCAGACAAGTAAAGTCCGGGTTTCTCAGGTACAGCTCTAAGCTCTCAAGTCCCATTTGTGGGAGTTCTTAAATTATTTTCAAGTTTCTATGCTTGTTGATCTCATCTGTTCATCTTTCTTTTCATATTATTTCCCGATTTCCTAGTATGATTAGATGTCTGTATTGTGTTTCTCTATAAAAAAAAAAAAAAAATGATTGAAGTGGTAATAATCTAGAACCAACATGTCATAATGTATCAGTTTGATATATATAATGTGTGTAGGGTTTTGGAATTCAGGTGTCATATTGAACTTCAAATTTGTCCTAGTTTCTTTACGGATACAACTCAATTAACTGGGTTGTGAGTCTGTTGAGGAAATCTTGTCTTTGTTATATACATTCATGTTTGCTTAGACTTTTGGTGCTGGGTTGGGTGGGGGAGAGGAGAAGAATCTTAATGTGATTAAACTTCTGAATAAGAAAACTGTTGGATTTTGAGTTTGTAGGGTGTGGGAGAATTTGATAGTTATCATCTTAAAACCCATTTCGTAGAAATTCTTCCTTCATACATCCAACCTTCAAGCTAATTTGGTCTCCAATGATATTGAATGGTTTCTCTTCTTCATCTAGTGGATAAAATTGTTCCTGCGTGATTCTTTTTTCTGGGACCATGCAACAGCCATTACTAAATATTTCTTAGGTAAGATAGGGGCTCAATGTTAAAGTAATATATGGAAAATTTTCTCTCCATTCTCTCTCCATGGATATCCTTCCCCTTGCTGTTCAGATTTCTGCTGACATCTTCAACCTGAATAATGAAAGATCTTATTAATTAGTCATCAGGATAGAAGTTGAAAGAGGGTTGGTTCTCTCCTTTATATGGAAATCAGATGTCCCATGCCTGGAGTCAATCTCTTCA
This sequence comes from Vitis vinifera, assembly GCF_030704535.1. Lineage (NCBI taxonomy): Eukaryota > Viridiplantae > Streptophyta > Magnoliopsida > Vitales > Vitaceae > Vitis > Vitis vinifera. The sequence goes on from NC_081822.1 coordinate 36,501,696, forward strand.
CTTTTTCTTTTGCTAGTATTTCCTATCCTGTTTATTTCATCTTGTTTTTATGAACCCGAGGTTCCTATTAAGTTTGAGGGAAAGCATCATTGTTTTATTGTACCATCATTTTGGTGTCTATGAATCAAAGACGAGATTATAATTTTCTAAGACAGCAAATTGTTTGTTACATTCAACAACAATGCCAAGCTTCTGACTATTGAGAGATCAGTGCAGGGGCGGATCATGTTGACCTCACTTCTCAACCCCCTGGGCGGGATTACTCCATGAACTGCACACCACAGAAGAAGATGATGTTCTAATTATTAGCCTTCCAACATTTTCTGTGACCTTAAATTCTGATAGTTGAGCATCAATGAACACATCTTATCAGTCAGTACTGGTTCTTTGGATCTGTCATCCGACCAGTCACCACCACACAGTGCGACCAGACCAGAAATAAGCTGTTCAATATCATCTGCAAGACCTCACTTCTCAACCCCCTGGGTGGGATTACTCCATGAACTGCACACCATAGAAGAAGATGATGTTCTAATTATTAGCCTTCCAACATTTTCCGTGACCTTAAATTCTGATAGTTGAGCATCAATGAACACATCTTATCAGTCAGTACTGGTTCTTTGGATCTGTCATCCGACCAGTCACCACCACCCTGTGCGACCAGACCAGAAATAAGCTGTTCAATATCATCTGCAATCTGTAGATTCTTTCAGAAAACAAGCAGTTTCAGAACGTCTTGTTAACTTCGTGCATAGGACTGGTTATGAAGTATCCCTGTTCTCAATTTTTTTTTTTTTCAGTCTACTTGGTTGTGGAGATGCACGTATATAATATTCTCATGGAACAGAATTTTGTGGAAAGACGAAATAACATATCACAACTTCATGTTTACATTAACTGCCTTGGGAAAACACACCTTGACTCATCATAGTCACAACTCACAGGGAAGATCAAACTATAAACTTATTCTCAGAGACAAAACAAAGCTTTTCACCAGACAGCCTCTCTCAGGTCAAGTCAAAGTTCCTGTTTGGAGGTTTCACTTTTGAGCTTGGGGTTCTCTTCCTCATCTCCTCCAGCAATGCTGACCACCTTGGGACCCTTGATCCGATCAGACGACAAGTTGGGCAAAGACAAGGTGAGCACCCCATTCTCAAGCTTGGCCTTAACACCCTCCAAGTCTACATTATTAGGCAGCCTGAACTGCCTCCAGAACTTGCCATAGGACCTCTCCATCCGGTGCCAGTGGTCACCTTTCTTCTCCTCTTCCTTCTTCCTCTCCCCGCTCACCCTCAGCACTCTTTGGCTCTCGTCCACCTCTATCTTCACCTCCTCCTTCCTCAGACCCGGGATGTCCATCATGATAACATGTCCCTCAGGTGTCTCCTTCCAGTCCACCCTGGCTGGAGAGGGGGCTAGGTCCGCATCCCTGTCGAGGCCCAAGGGGATCTGCTCCAGAACTCGGAATGGATCTGGGAAACGGTCCGACCAGATGTCCAACAGGGACCCCTGGGTCGACCCAGCTGCAAGGAAGAACACAAGCAATAGCAGCAAAGAAGAAACAAGAGAGTGTTTCATTTTGGATATTGATGTTGATGTTGATGTTGTATTGATCTGGTGTGTATTGATGTCGTTTACTTATAAAGGCGGGGGTGGGTTCTTGAAAGTTCTGGTACATGGAAGAATGGATAGGAATGGAAATGGGAAGAAGATTCCAGGGGTTCTGAGATGGATCTATGCAATATGATGAGGTGGAAAGAGCAGCTGGCTTACATTAGAATGATGTTCCTGCAGGTTCCAGAGGCTTCTTTTACATGGCTACTACCCTCACTTCCAGCTTCTTGCGTGATGCCGCCTGGGGCCATGACTGGGCTGAGTCACCCAATTTCATACCAGTCGGGTCAGCCCAATCATGTTTCTGTCCCTGCTTAGCTTGGTCCATTAAGATCAATTCTGACTGGGCCAAACCCATATTGGGGATCTGAAGATGACCTACTTTAAGGAATAGGCCCAATATTGGTTTGATATTTTAATCTGAGCCCGGGTCCCAAGTATTGAAACCCAAAAAACATCTTGTGTGAGATGCAAACCATTGTAAGAAGTGAAAGTTTTGGCATGTCAATCGTCAAGCAACTGAAAAGCATCATCAGTCGCGTAGTGTTAGATATGCAACTTGAATCCTATCTTGATTCTAGGATTTTTCATAAGTACAGTAATTGAAAAAAATTATTCTTAAATTATTATAGTAAAAAAAATTATTACAAATATATGATAGTTTTTGCTACCTAGGAGAGAGGGTGAACGGGTAAATTTTTTTTTTAACCAAAATAATCCTTTCAAAAGAAGATTTTATTTCCATTTAAAAAAAAAAAATTGAAAAGGGAAATCATCTCTTGAAGAGACGATTTTCCCATTTTAAAAAAAAAATTAAAAGGGAAATCGTCTCTTGAAGAGAGATTTCCCATTAAAAATTTTTAATATTTTTGTTAAAAAATTCCAAATTAAAAAAAAAAAAAATCCTCAAGGGAAATCTTAGAAAAAAAAAATTTCTTTAATAATTTGGGATTTTAAAAAAAAAATATTAATTTTTTAATGAGAAATCGTCTCTTGAAGAGACTATTTCCCTTTTGGAAATTTTTTTTTTTTTTAATTTGGGATTTTTTTAAAAAAATATTAATTTTTTTTAATGGAAATCGTCTCTTGGGAATTTTTTTTAATTTCGGATTTTTTTTAATGGGAAATCGTCTTTTCAAGAGACGAATTCCCTTTTGGAATTTTTTTTTTTAATAATTTGGGATTTTTAAAAAAAAAATATTAACCTTTTTTTAAAAAAAAATATTAATTTTTTTTAATGGAAAATCATGTCTTGAAGAGACGATTTCCCTTTTGGATTTTTTTTTTATAATTTGGGATTTTTTTTTTAAAAAATATTTATTTTTTTTTAAAAAAATATTTATTTTTTTTAAGAGACGATTTCCCTTTTGAAATTTTTATTTTATATTTTTTTTTTATAATTTGGGATTTTTTAAACAAAAAATATTAATTTTTTTAATGATTTTTTTTTCTTAATAATTTGGGATTTTTTTAAAAAAAAATATTAATTTTTTTAATGGGAAATCGTCTCTTGTCTCTTCAAGAGACAATTTCCCTTTTGAAATTTTTTTTTATTAAATTAGTTTCCAATTTTTTTTAATATTAATTTTTTCTAGGATTTTTTTTTAAAAAATTATTTTTTATAATATTAATTTTTAAAAAAATTTCAAAAGGGAAATCGTCTCTTGACGATTTCCCTTTTGAATTTTTATTTTTATTTTTAAATGGGAATATCGTCTATTTAAGAGACGATTTCCCCTTTTGATTTTTTTTTTTTAAATGGAAATAAAATCGTCTTTTGAAAAGACGATTTTGGTTAAAAAAAAAATTATATGTTCACTCTCTCTCTTAGATAGCAAAAAATATCATATATTTATAATAATTTCTTCAATTACAATAATTTAAGAATAATTTTTTTAAATTACTGAAAAGTCCCTTGATTCAATATGTTTGTATCTCATTCAATGACCCAAATTTCACTGTACACTTTATATGACTCATATCCAAACTTAATTAACTAGTTCGATACCATAGATTTTTTTCCTACCACCTAAGGCATTGAGAACCATAGGGTTGTCCTTTTCTGCCTATAATTAAACTACGTGGGCAGCCTCTGACAGCCCGGCAGCTTAACCCAGGAACAAAATAGTCATTTTACACATCAAAACTGAAAACCCGATTCCTAAATGACTCAAACAAGGCAATGCAGTCCGCTGCCAGGGATCCTAATAAGAGTAAGGTATAATGCAAACTCTCTCCAAATATATCAAGAACTCTCTCAAGACATTAAATACATAATAAACTAGCCGTATTAAGTTTATTAGTCATTCACAAATGGGGAATTCTGTTGCACTAAAGTAACGAGTGCTGAAAAATCATCTCAAATATCACATACATGATGCATGATACATCCAAGTAGTTTTATGGGCATAAACAGTGATGGTGATCAAGCGTGAGCTCCAGAAGTCTCAAGAGCACTGCAAGCAGGACATGTTTTGGCAGGGAGTAAAGCATCAAGGATAAGCACCAAGAGGGGGGATGGGGGGTTTTTGAATGTCATTCATTTCCCACGCCCCAAACAATGAAGAAAAACTCTAGAGGATGGGGCTCATGGGTTTCACCCCTCACTCCAAAACTTGTGAATGGTCCCACCATTAGCCTCTCTGGTCCCTCTCCCACTGTCAGTCCTAGTGGTGCCACTTGCCCTAGTTATGGGTATGGAGGAGATAAATGCATGGCAACCTTCGATTCTTCTAGGTTTCTCCCACCAATCCTTTAAACTCCTCTTCCAGGCTCCAACCCATGAGAGTACAGGCAGCTTGTGATCTTGTTGAGTTTATAAATTGACATGACAATGAATTTTTTTTAAAAAAAAATTTTTGTATAATATATAACTTATATTTCTTTTCGAAGCCATCACTCATTTTTAGTTAAATGACTACCTAGTGCAGAATCATCTTCTCTTTTGATGTATGTTGTGCACTTAACCTTCAGAATGAGCCAAAAGAGATAGATCGCCATATACATTAATAGATGTAACAATGACCTTTTTTTTTTTTTTTTGAGAGAGAGAGAAATGGATTTCCTTTTCTGGGTTGTCCACAAGCTGTATGCTGACCAGTGAGTGGCTGCCACCTCAGGTTTCCAGTCCATGTCACGCTATAAAATTCTCCATTTCTGTGCATATGCGACTTGTCCAAGATGGAAGTTGGACCAACTTGTCAGCTGACACCCCATCACTTACCATAAGAAAGAGATGCTTCTGGACTGGAGTATGTCCTTGGCCTGTTGTGAAGATAGAGAAGCTTTCCATTTATTGTCAGATTCGCAGCTACAGTCCATAATGTTTTTGATTCCTTCTGTTTATTGTTTACCTACCCTTCTCCCCAGAAATATCTTAATCAATTACCCTACACAACTTGACCCCTCCCAAGCATTCTCATAAAACATTGCATTTGTGCTATCAAGCTAAGTAAAAACTCGATGAAAGTATTTTGCCCCTATATCAGCACCAGCACAACCTCAGGATGACCAGCAAATGGAGAATGTTGGGGTATGATAATATCGCTCTTAAGCTTAGGAATGGGATATTGGAATGATAATGATGTCAAATGTCATAAAATGCTTGATTTACCCTTATTTAATATCAATTGGTTTTCAAATGAGATTATTGGATTGATATCAGAATCAAGGGTCATGGGTTTAAGTCATAGGGAGCCTTATGTTAGGGGAGGGATTCTTGGAGCTCTCTAGAGCTATGATAAGATAATCAAAACCCAATCTAAGACGATGCATAGCTGGCATTCAAATTGGTGTGGGAGTCAACTTGTCATGTAATGAGGGCAACATGCATGAATCTCTAGCCTTTTCTTTCTTGAAGTCATAAAAGCATTGGCCTATTGACAGAAGGAAAGCAAACCATGACTTAAAAAGGCATTGTAGGACTTGATGTGTAAGACTAAATAGCAAAAGCAATTTATGATAAGCTAGCATTGAGATCATCTGAGTGCCACAACAGCAGGAAAGAAAAAGGAGGAAAGTAAAACAGGAAGATACAGGATTCATCCTAAACCAAAATTTTAGTAGTTATTATACCAGAACTTAAGTTTAATTCTTTGAATACAGATATATAATGAAGTTCCATGCAGCCTATTCTGCAACTTACCCCAGCTTCACTAGTGGGAAACTTGGAGTTTATAACTAATGGTTGAGACTTATGGGTAGATGCTGAGTAATTGGGAACGTTTCATAATAAATAAGGGGCCATTTGGAATCCCTAAAGGAATGTCTTAACCATATAGGACAAACTGGTTAAATCAATGATGTTTTGCTCTTCATACCGACACATGGGACCACAGTGGCACCATAATTTCTTGTGAGATCAACTGATCATTCTGGGACCACCGTACATCATTCCTTGACAATGTTACCAACTTAATCCTTTTCCTTTCCCACCTCATGTGAAAATGAAACGAGTCCTTTTGGTCGTTGATCCATATGGAAATCCTTCCAAAATCTTATACCTCATTTATAAAGAGAGGAGGGGTTATATATAGAGATCCATGCAAGCTATTATTCTAAGGACTCCTTTGTAGGAGGATATAAAAGACACGATAAATCTCCAACATCTACAGGCTTAATATATTCCAGAAAGGAAAGAAGTGGAAGCACAAATTGAGAGATTCAAACCTCAGTTTTAGATCCAGCAGAAGAATAAGAGAAGAACCTGAGATGAAGATACCGTGTGATATATGTGGGAATGTGGAGGCTGAGGTTCTATGTAGTGCTGATGAGGCAGTACTCTGTTGGGGATGCGATGAAAGGGTGCACACAGCTAACAAGCTGTCCCAGAAGCATCAACGTGTCCCTCTTCTCAAACACCCACCCTCCACTTCATCTTCTCAGCTGCCTCCTTGTGATATCTGCCAGGTAGATCTGCTCTCTCCATTCCCAACACCTCTTTTCAGCTTTCTCTGTGTCTTGAGCTCTCTCTGTATGCACATTTCTGATAAATGATTTGTTAGCTATAGACTAATGAGCAAAGATCTCTTTTCAATACTATAAACTTCTGTATTCATGCACGGGGAAGTAGGTATGAATTATTTTAATGCTATGATGAGTAATTGCTCCAGAAATCCTGATAAGTAGTACAAGTTACAAGTCATGGATGAGTATCGATTTCCTAGAATAAGAAATGGGGGAATTTGAGCCATGATCAAAATACGCCAACTAGGATTGAATCAAGTAAACAAAATACTGTAACATTGTTTTGTTCACATGTCTACCCATTCCCTTTACAAAAGCTTCTGATTCTGTGTCAAATGCTGTTGTTGCAGCTCCATCTACATGAGAAAACACTCTTTTTCATTTCCCATGACATCGGCTCTTTTCTTTCCACCCTTTTCTTGTTTTTCATTTCAATATGATGGCCCACACTCGAATCTTAAATATAAGGCTTTCCTGTGTTTTGTTTCTGATGAAGAGTATAACACTAATGAAATGATTTCACTGCAAGTGTTCCAAATAAATGGACTTGGAAAGTGCTGGAGTGATAGAAGTATTCTTGGGATCCAGATTAAGAATAAAGGAAAAAGTGATGAGTTGCTAGAACTCCCAAGGACCAGCAAAACTCTCTCCTTTTTTACACCACTAATGTTCACACATTTCCATTGAGATGAAGAAATGCCTTTGATTCATTGGCTTGTCAACTGAACTAAGCAATTATGCTCATGGATTGACATACAAGGGAAATTTTCAAATTGAGAGATAAGTGGTCACGTGCATTTTAACATAAAGCATGGATGAAAATCAATGCAAAAAGACCTAACTTGGACCAATCTGATAATGTTCTTTCAGTTATTTGATCAAAGTAGGGATGTCAACAAGGTGATCACTGTCAACTTCAGGGGAAGAGGTTTGGGATTTGCCTAATTCTAGCTAAGTCAGAGCGCCTTGGAACTTTCAAGCCTTGGTTTGGGGAAAGTTTATCTTTCACTTTGTTGGTCCAAACCTATATACTTACAAATATCTAAACACATGCAAAGTGTTCTTACAAGCTAGCTCACACTAGTAACCAGCTGTCTCCTGCTCCTATTGGATAAAATAGCATTTGGGATCTGGTAAGCCCCAGCTTCCTATAGTTGGATCTAACAAGGTACCACCGCCTAACCAGAAACTCCTTGGATGAAAATGCCCTTGCCTTCTATATGAGTATTACTCTTGTTATACTTGACATGGTTCTCTATTCTTGTCTTCCCTTCTGAGTAAACTACAATGAACATTTACCAAGTGGTGAATAGGGTTGGTGCATTGTAAATGCAGGAGAAAAGCGGGTATTTTTTCTGCCTGGAGGACAGGGCATTACTCTGCAAGAACTGTGATGTTTCAACTCATTCAACAAACTCTTACGTGTCGTCACACCGACGTTTTGTCATATCAGGAATCAAAGTTGCTCTTCAATCCGTAACTAACAACTACAGAACTGGCTGCAACAGCAGAACCTACCCTCTCGATATGCCAAACTCAAATAGTTCTTCAGTCAACTTCCCAATGGATAGGGAGAAGAAGCCAGAAATGACCACAGAAGTTGCATCCACATCCTCAGACATGGTAGCCATGTTCTCAGGTGAAATCCATTTGGCAACTGGACCTGAATGGACATTAGATGAAATCCTTGGGAGCAATGATTTTGACTATTATGAGTTTTCGGACATGGGGCAATCCAGGATTAGCAGCCAATGAAAATTTTAAGCCCTCAACGCCTGCAGCTATTACAGATTTATTGCTCAAATCAGATGCATTTTATCTGTTTTTATAATGTGCTATACTTTCAGTTCTATGTTTATTTCTGATATTTTGATCAATTGTACAGAAATCTTGATTTCATCTGTACTTTCCTATAGGAAGATTGTTTCACAATTCTAACTTTATCTATTTAAGAAGAAAAGGTCCTGAAAGCATAGAATAAAACAATCAAACAGTCTCCAAGGACTGGAGAATGGGAAGCTATAAATTGTTTTGACATCTCCCTCTCATATCTCACTATGCCCAGCTACAACTACTTGCTATTGAAGCTAAAAACTAACATAATAACGTGGAATTAATGTCTATAAATGATAACAAGAGAGATATCAAGGGTTTTGAAGTATAGATATTGAGAGAGATCTCAACAATTCCTCAACCATGATTTCCATCTAGAAAAGTGAGGGAAATTCATATTTAAACATGGGAATTTTAAATGAGACTTTCGAACATGCCTTATTCGAGGTCAATTACATAAATGAAATAAAGACATGAATGTGAGCAGTGAGCCCATGCAGAACAAGGGATAATAACATACAATTCCACATTAAAATATCATATAACATGTAAGTTTTCAAAGAAGCCAAAACTAGCCACTGAAAAGGGCAGGATAATTAAAATGCGCCTTTGATATGCAATTATCATTGATATTGTCACAATGTTGCTAAACAAATTTAATAACTAGAGCGATATCAAAATATCTCAGTATGACCTTGATATCTCTGCACCTCACTGAAGAAACTGCAAATTTGAAACTTCCTAGCCACAAAGCAATTGGAGTCACCTGTGTCCTTCTGAAGACCATGGCTGGCCTCTGCAACACTCATCACACAAACAACATATTTTACAACACCAAAATCCCAGTGGTGGCATCTGAACAGAAGGAAAAAATGGAGAGTTTTCTAATTAGAGAGTAAGCTTTCTTGAATTTGACAATGTGATGCAATGCTTGTTCAAATTCCATGTCTCCTAAAGAAATATGAATTGCCAATAGCCTGGAATTCCAGTCCACAAGCCACTGTTAATGCACAAAATCGTGGCCCTAAGAATGGCCTCCCTGATGTTAGAGTCATCTAGCTTGGTTTTGTAATTATCTGAATCACTAGGTCCATCTCTGTTTTCTGACAGTCCCTGTAGCTTCACAGTTTTGCCTAGATATCACAGGTGAAAAACAAGGAAAAAAAAGATGTTCATACTCCAATATCTTAAACAGCATCACATGAATCATTTGTAATTTGGCTGCACACTGACACTTGGAGAAACAAATCAGTAGAAGCTGTACATAAATAGATGGAGAATAAACAGTAAGAGAGACTTGAACTCGAGATCTTACTTTATCATATGGCTCTAATACCGTGTTAAGCTACCAACTCTCCTAAGTTAGTAGTCTAACAGTTAATACAAGAAATCAAATTATTCTAGTGCTGTATGCATGGTTAAACTCAAGACAGCATTAAATTTAACATGAGACAGCTTTAGAATAAGACATTATCCATGACCGTGGGGATTGTTTGAAGTATCAGGGTGTTTCTAGGTGTCTCAATGGTTTGATCCCCAAATCTTAGGATACTAGTGAACAAAAAAATAATCATGTATTTAAAATATGATTTTAGCATCTTCTTCCTTTAGATAATAAATTCTATATCCATCCACGATATCCTAAATGCATTACTCCAAATATGTTCTATCTAGCTATTGGCCCACAGATGTAATGCAAATGCACCATAATTGGATTGATGAAGATGAGAGCTCAATTTTCTATTTTCAATGGAGGACAACTTTGGATCATCATCAAGTTTTTCGAATTGAGTTAGCCTGACTTTAGTTAGAATTCAGGATTAGAAACAAGGAACATGATAAGCACAAAGTAATGTGGAAAATAAAATTTTTTCTTGAAGATTCCACAACAGTGGCAATCTTACCTCCTCTAAGCACCAAGATCTGTTTCCAAGAACTCTCTTCTGTTCTGCAACAGCCTCTAATAAGCTCCCATCTTTCTGCTTTCTCAGGCCTAACAACTTCTTCATTGCATATCTAACAGTACTATGTATCTTGTTTAATCCTAGGGCAGTTTAGAATGCATCAACTTAATAAGGCTCATTAAGTTGAAAGGATGAACTAGTAACTGCCTCAAAACAAGCCATTCCCATAAGCACAACCATTGGTTTGAACCATTCAATCAAATCTATCATCAAACCTGATTGTGGTAGGGCCTCTGTAACTACAAGGCCATCTCACAAGGCTTGCCAGTTGTCTCCTGCGGTAAATTGATTACTTTCACAGTTATTTGTCCATGCATGTTAAACAAAGGAAAAAACAAACATTATGCAAGTAAAATCATTCAACATTGTAATGTCAACAATGTCCGGTTCCCAGTAAAAAGCAGTAGATCTCAGTGACTGTTGGGAAAAGAAAAAAAAAAAATTCTATTCAATATCATGGATTTTCCGAGAACTCAAAATGCTTTAATATTGATGTTCAATTACATTTGAATACAAGGAATTAAAAGAAATAATCCTAAATGTCAAAATGTTGATAAGCATATCGATTATACACTGATACATTTGATTCATTTATGACAGCTCTATTCCACGATTTCTACAATAAGAAAGCAGATTGGATTCATGAACTACACTCTATCAAGCAACCTTTCATTCTCATTATCATAGATAAGTTGCCCATTCTCATGATCTCATCTATGGCATTTAAATACAGATTTATTCTTGCCACTTTTATTGCTCTCAGATTGATATCAAGGACACAAACCTGTAAAGAATTGCTAAATTAAACCCCTGTTTGGTAAGAAAAACATGAAATGAATTTATGGCTTCTGCAAAACCAGAAATCAGCCTCAACCCACTGATAAATGGATTAAGCTCAGTTAAGGGAAACCTCTGTTTTTTTCAGGTTCACCAAGTGAACAAGAAGACTATGAGTTGAAATCTAAGTAAACAGTCAAGTTTTGTGACCTTGAGAGGAGACCGCTTGTCAGATGGGGCAATCGATATCCAACCATTTCCACAACCAACTCAGAAACAGTCTTGTCCTTGGAGATGGAATCAGGGTGCCTGTTCAAACCTTCATAGAAAGTGAAGGACCAGTCTTCTGTCTTCTGGTATAAAAATGCTGGGATCACCATCATTGTCAACTTCTTCCTCCTCCTCTCGTCATATTCTACTCAAACAAAAAAGACAAACCCATCATGTTTGGTTGCCTAGAAATTGCAGAAAAACAGAAATCTAAGCTTCCCATTTGACTCAAACATTGAAGCTCTTAGTTGATGGCCATGGTATTTCAATACCCAGGTTCCTCTTGCCAGTTGGTTCAATGGATGTGGTAGTAAACATCACATGCAACACATTTAGTAATCAGAATGAACTACACAAGAGTGAGGAAATCTTTCCATTTTTCACTACAGGGCAAGCAAACACAATGTTGAAATTTGAAATATGATTAGTGTACAGGAAACAAATACTGATGGTGGAGGGAAAGTTGAGAGAAGGAAGAAGAATCGGAATGAGAGTGGAAGTGATTCTGAAGATCGGACAAGAAGACAGAGCTTGGGTTGTGGTGGTGGGATCTTCCTACTTCTCCAACAGAGATTTGAATGCATTGTAAGCTGAATCGCGGGAAGAAATCTTCAATTGCAAGCCACCCCTTTTGGGAGTCCATTGCTTTCTCAGTCCGGCCGGCGGCAGCGGCCGCCATGAGAGGATGATGGCGTGCGCCGCGCGGTAGAGGTGGGCCCGCCTTCACCTGGTCCCTACACGTGAATTTGGCATGCCAAATTTGGAGGCTTATTTCGCTATCCAAAGTCAAGTTGTAGTTTTTCTTGTTCTTTTCTTTTTGTTTATTTATTTACTTCCATTGTTTTTTTTTTTTTTTTTAATCCAACCATAATCTTGTTCTTTAATTAGGATTCACCAAAAGCAAAAATTGCAATTATTTAGGAGGACCTCTTTCTCACCTCATGGGCCATTCAATGGGTTAAAGAAATCACTCACATTGCATCATTTAAATCCCTATCCTCTATTAAATTCATTAAGTTTTACTATTAAGTAATTGCTTTGTCACTAAATTATATTTCAAAAGTAATTTTATTAAAACTAAAGTTAATTATGATATTTTAGAGATTTTAGTTAAATAAAAATATATTTCCTATATCATATTTGAGAAAAAGTAAAAGTCTCTTATTTCTAGGAGTAAATCATAAGTGTGAAACTCATGATTTAGAGTTCTATTTAAACACTCCAAAAAAATCAAAAATAAAAAGTTTAGTTGTTATCTAATAACTAAGTAGATTAGAAAGAAATACCACTAAAAATAAATAAATATCTTGATATATTGATATTAAGATCCAATAAGGAAAATTTTGCTTAAGTAAACCTCTTATAGATTTTCTTAGACCATGGAAAAATTCCTTATCCAATACTTCAGATAGTGGAATTAGTGTTTTGATAACCTTCTAATTGTTCTATATTAAATTTTATATTTAGACCGGAAAATGTGAAGTAAAGAAAATAAAAAGGAAAAATAGAATAAAAGGAATCAGAAAGGAAAATAAAAATTGGACTTTAAGTCAACAAATTATTTTTATATCATACTTCAAACTCTTTTAATTTATTTAGCTCTTCTACATAAATATTAAATAATTTAAAATACATGCGTTTCTAACTAATTTTAATTATGTTTGACTTTCTTTCATATTAAAACAAAATATAAAAAAGATCATTTTCTTTAATATTTTTTTTGTTTTTCTAGTATTTTTTTTAGAATCAAACATAACCTTAAACTTTTTAAGTAATTACACTATAATAATCTCCCAAACAATGAATTAACTTTTCTTATATAGATATTAGGTACTTTAATCTAATGAGCCCTCACAACTTAAAAAAAGAAATTATATAATTGAGAAAAGTTCATGAGAAGTGATCCATGGGATTGCAAGACAAGTTAAGATACTTATTCAAGTTTCTAAAGTTTGTAAAATATTGACTTTAATACCATTTATAATGATCTATTATCTCTTCTATTGATCTTGTTTTGTTATGGACTAAAATCCCATGCTTTAAAATATATGTTTATGTTAACATTGCTTAGTAACTGCAATGCTATAATAATCTATGTTATAATGAATATATATAGACATTGCGAAATCAATTAGGATTAATACTTAAAGCCTATTTGACAATGATTTTTAATAATTTAAAAACCGGACCAACAGGTCGAGTTGAACTAATGAACAATCGGGTGGTTCATTTTATTTTATTTTATTTGAAGCCAAAAAAACCTTTTTTTCTTAAGCCAAAAAAAAGTTTTGATGCCTTAAATCCATGAGGAGCTCATCAAACCCATTTGTCATCAAACTCAATTAGTTTTTAGTTTTGCAAGTTAATGATTCTTGCATGCCTTTTATACCCCCACAATCCCTACAAATTTTGATCCATTTATGAGATTAGTTAGTGAGAAGAAAGAAAGGTCACAACCGTAAAAATTGAAGTTTAATCATTAAGTTATGAAACTTCTTCATTATATTATATTTTCAAATCAAAATAAATAACAAAATTAATATTTTTTTTTCAATTTTTTATTGCATAAAACCCTATCACATTCATTTTTATACAATGTAATTCAAAAAATAATATAAATTAATTAATATAATAATTTCAAATAATAAAATACAAAAATATGCAAAAAAAAAAAAATATTATAATTTTTTTCATTTTAAATATATATTTATATTTAAATATTATATATGTTATATTTAATAAAATTAAAAATATTAATATATTTATATTTCTCTTCATCATTTAATTTGATATGCCAAATATAAAAATGAAATATTATTAAATTTTTTAATTATATATAATTTTAATTTCTTATAATTATTTAAAATTTTATATAATATATAAATTATTATTTATGATGTCACCGGTTCAAGCGCGGTATGACTACTGGTTCAACCATTGAACCATAATCTGGTAACTTTTTCGATTCAATCACCGGTCTGATTTTGAAAACATTAATGATTTTATACTCCACTTCTAATTTTTTTAACACTTTAATTTTTTTTAAAAAAAGGTTGTTAATTTCTAAAATCAATGTCAAATAAGTTGTTACTCAACTTTTAAAGTTTGTGAAAAATCTATTTTAGTATTGTTAATAACAATGTAATCCTCCTCCGTTGATGTTGTTTGTTGAATGAAAATTTCATGCTTTAAGAAGGAGGCTTTTGAGAAAAAGGGACAAGAGTAAACCTGAAATCTATCACCATCGGAAAATTAGAGGTCAGTATGTCCCGCCTAAGGGAAAGATAATGACAAAACTAAACGGACCCCTCATGAACCTTTAACCACCCACTTCACATGAGTGACCATTGTGCGTGGCCAACTTCAACTCAATCCCATAAATTTTGAGCTACCCTCCTCCCATATTAGGTCTATCTATTCATTAATTAATGAAACGCATATAACTTCCCATCTCTATGAGAAAGCTAATGTGAAGAAAAGATGGGGAGGAGGAGACCAGAAGAATATGAGCTGAATGAGGTGGAAGATACCATCACAGGCTCTGTTGGGAGCAGAATGCGTCTGGTTTCCAGCGAGCTTGGACTCAGGAAGACTGCTTCCACCCTCTGCGCTCGTGGAGGCTTTGTCATCGATCCTAGATCAAGGTTCGTACTCGATCGATATCTTCTCTTCTTGCTCTACACTTTTATGCAGTACAGTAGTGCCATTTTCATTAATGTAACAGTACCATCCATGGAACTTGAGCTAGTTAGCTGATGAACCCATTGATAGAGATGGAGTTTTTAGATATGTTCAATGAAGTTTACTGGATTATGGGTTTGTTGATGAAGGAAAGAAGCATAGATGGGAAGGGATAAGAGTAATTTAGATTGTTTATGAACTGCAGATTGTGCTATGATCTATAGAGAAGAGGCCAATACACACTATATTTAGAAGAAGGTAGCCACAAAACTTTGGATTATGGTTAATTCCTTTCCAAATCCATAAGAATGTCACTTTAGGCGTGGTCTGATATGGATTTCCATTTTCATTTTTTAACCATCCAACTGACCAAGATATGGACAAAACAGTTTCTTAACTAAAGGAGTTGTAATATATCCAAAAATGGTGTGACACGTAGACTATTTGTGTAAGGGCAAACTTTAATGCCACATAAAACTATATAAGGTTTTAATGTGATTTGCTCAGTAAAATCTACACCCTCAGATGAAAAAATCAATCCACCATATCATAAAAAATAATATAACAATCTTAAGGATAGAAGGAGAAAAAAAAAACCATTTGTTAGGTTTACCATTTTATGTTTCTTTCATTCTTGCCCATCTTTATTTTGTAACTCTTATCGTGATCTATAATATCTAATAATTTTTCATACAATATTAAATCTTTACGGATGTTTTTAGGATTTAACACACTATTCAACAAAAATGATATAAAAACTAATGTGTGATTGACAATTATTATTCAAAACAATTTTTTTTTGCCATCCAAAGTAAAAAATAGGTCGAATACATGTTTAAAAATTAAAAAATAAAAAATGATATTCCGTTGTTAAAAATAAAAAAGAAGATTATGTTTGAGAAGTGTTTTTAAAAATAATTCTTGAAAAATAATATTTTAGAATCATTTAAAAATATATATTTTTTAATGTCTAAAAATTTTAAAAAAATTTAACATGTTTTCTGTATTTTTAAAAATAAATTTTATATACAATGTTTTTTTATTCATTCTCTATATTTGTATAATTATTTTTAAAAATAATTTAAAAATATGAAAATATGAAAACAATTAAAAGATTTTTTTTTTTTAAATATCATGTTTTTTGTTTAGAATAGAAAATGTTGTTATTTTCTTTCTTGGAGTATGATTTTTTATTTTTTATTTTAAAAAAAACAATTATCAAATATGACAGAGAATTATCAACTAATTTAGTGTTCAAGGGCTCATTGAGATGTTTGCTTTCCCATTCTAAGTGAATCACTCATTAATTAATATTCTCCCATTTGCAGATTCTGCAACTGTTGGCAGCAGATCATTTTCTTATGGTCCATATTCTCATCCTTCTTCACACCCTTGGAGTTTTGCTTCTTCAGAGGCCTGCCAGACCATCTAGTCAGTCTTGAAAGCGCACAGATCATCTTCCTAGTTGATGTGGTCCTCCAGTTCTTCGTCGCCTACAAAGACCTTCATTCCTACAACATGGTGTATAACAGAAAAAGCATTGCCATACGGTGAGTATTGTTTTTATAATATTTCACATGGAACAGGAGAAAAAAGTTTTTGAAAGTATATGCTTATATACTCCTAATCTTATAGACACATGCATTTTAAAGTCTTAAGGATTCCTTGGATTCAGAATGAAAATATCTACATGGTTAGGAGCATATCTTTACAATTCTACAAATGTCAGACTTAAAATCATGGACTTGGGTACTAATTGAAGACAATTGTGCTTGTGGGCGTCACATGCAGCTATGCAAAGGGCAGTTTCTTGGTGGATTTTCTGGGGTGTGTGCCATGGGATGCCATCTACAAGGCCTCAGGGAGAAGGGAAGTGATGAGATATATGATTTGGATCAGACTGTATCGAGCAAGAAAGGTGGCACAGTTCTTCAAGAGAATGGAGAAGGATGTGAGGATCAATTACCTGTTCACTAGGATAGTGAAGCTGATAACAGTGGAGCTGTACTGCACACACACGGCTGCCTGCATCTTCTACTACTTGGCCACCACATTGCCACCTGCAGAAGAGGGGTATACATGGATTGGAAGCTTAACTATGGGAGATTACAAGTATATCAATTTCAGAGAGATTGATTTTTGGACCAGATATATCACTTCACTCTACTTTGCAATTGTCACCATGGCCACAGTTGGTAAGTTGTCTCTCTCCCTAGTTTCATTACCCAACTTAATTGCAAGCTCACGAGGTGGGAAAAAAAATCAAGGCTTTGGCCATGGTACCAAGATAAAAAGTTACCACCAATTAGGTATTTTATGTGCACTTGATCCTATCTCAGTCTTATTGCTTTGGGTTTGTGTTATATTATTTTGCATGTTGCACGTGGTCTCGTTACTTTATATTTGTTCTCTTTACTTTATATCTAATCTTATTATTTTGAACTATAATTTCAATTCTTGGAACCTTAACCCCATATATTTATACCTTTAAGGGTCCAAATTTTATCATACACTTTCAAACTGTATTGAAAGTTCAGTATGGTAGCAAATCGATACTATAGGTGGTTTTTTTTTTTTTTTTAAATTATTATTACTTAATTTGAAAACTCATTTAAGCCTTGATTCTTTCGAGAAGTCAAAACTCTATTTCAAGGAAGAGAGTTTTTGGATGTATTTGGGTAATTTTAGGTTTCAAAAAGAGTTTAGAAAAATGCTATGTTTCCTATTTAGCATATAAGATGCAATTAGGACTTATTGAAGTACATAATAAAATTTGGATTGTTGGGTAAATGGTACAAACCTAGGGGATCCAAGTACAAAGATTGAGACCAAAAGAAGAAATAAAGTGATATGATCATTTTCAAGCATATCACATTTTGTAATTAGTTTACATTGTTGGATAGGGTTTTAAAAAAA
This sequence comes from Vitis vinifera, assembly GCF_030704535.1. NCBI lineage: Eukaryota > Viridiplantae > Streptophyta > Magnoliopsida > Vitales > Vitaceae > Vitis > Vitis vinifera. The sequence goes on from NC_081822.1 coordinate 36,519,716, forward strand.
TATATATGTTTTTTTAGCATTGTGAATAGCTGAAGAGTTTTAACACTAGAAGCATGATAATATTATTCATAATATTATTTGAATTAATTAATTACAAGAGTTAAAATAATCCTAAAATTATGAATTTAACTCTTTTCATATTTTTATTATTTCAAGTATTTAAATATAAGGTTTAAAAAAAAAGGTTTTTTTTAAAGAATATTTTTGTCAAAATGAGACAAAAAAACAAATGGAGGGTTATATTTCAAAAAATGGGTATTGAATCACCCTTTTAATCAAATATCCCTTATCATTTTATGTTTGGTTTTACTACGATAATACTAAAAAAAAAAAATCAAATATAATCAAAATTAGTTAAAAATTCATCTATTTTTAAATTATTTAGTCTTTACAAAAAAAAAGCGTTAATTAAATAAAATAAGTTTAAAATAATATATAAAAATAGTTTCTTTCTTTTAAATTTATTTAATATTTTTCTTTATTTTATTTCCTTTGACCTTTCCTCTCTATTTCAATTATTTCATATTTTTCCTCAAATTTATTTTCAAGAATCAAACAAAGCCTTAAAATTTCCTTTTTAGATTAAAATGAAAGATAATTCATAACTAAAATAAAAATAATTCATATGATATTAATTCCTTTTAAAAATTATATTTTGTTTTTTCTTGGGCTATAACTAAAATAAAAGATAATTGGATAATTAAATCAGGTTGTAGACTCCAATTTGATTGGCTTTTGCTCAATATATTTGGATAGTTTTATTGAAGAAAAAAAAACTTCATTTGGTAATTAGTTTTTAATAATTTGCCCTAGAATGGATTTTGAGAATAAATTTAAATTGTTTTGATATTTTTTTTTTGAGAGTATTTTGACAAACAAGTGATGAATAGACAAAATAACTATTGTATTGCACGTTATTACACACTATAGAATAAGGAGAGATTAATTTCTAAATAAAATTTTCTTCTTAAAAAAATAAAAATGAAAACCATTTTTAAAAACTATTCCAAAAAATAATTATTTGTGAAAATGCCTCTCTTTTTTTTTTTTTTAATATATATATATATATATTGTTTTTTATTAATTTGAATACTTGGTATTTAGTTGGCTCCCCGGGGAAGGAGAGAGGCGGTTAGAGCTTTTAGAAATCTCCTTTAGTCCTTTTTAACAGCTCTTTTTAGGGTTTCTAATAAATTGCTTCATATACAGATACGCCAACGGCTCTTTTTAGGTTTTGTTTTGTTAATTGATTCAGATAGAGATACAGAAGAAACATGAGGTTTGATCTATGGCCATTTTCGAAATTGCTTTTGGAAGCAAGAAAAGTAGTTTCAAAATGCTGTGTTTTAAGCCATAAACATGGTTTCCCGTTTTGGCAATTCGTCAAGAAGAAGAGGTAATCTCAATGTTGTGCTGCTTTATTTTCTTTTCTTAGCAACCAAACAACGTTATTGCTTTGTGGTGCTGCTTGACATTGTAGATTCATACGGGGATTGCTTGGTTTGTTATAATTTAATGGTGAGCTAAAATTTTTGAAGAATAAGAAAACCATTATGATTTGATCAGTCAATCTATTGATATTGAAAGACTGAACGGTTCTTCAGATGTATCGTTTCTGAGGTTGTTGCTTTTTTAGCTCTTGAAATTTTGTTATTGATGATCTGTAAATTATTGAATTTCGGGTTTGAACTTTTGCCTCCTTGATCTGAAACTTGCCAGTGTAAACATTTGGAGACATGTTTGCCTAGATTTTGATTTGATGTACTTTTCATGAAAGTTTTTGTAATTAATTAGATGGTAATATTTGTAAAGCTTTAAGAACTTGGGATTGTTCTACCTTTTAAGCATTTTTTGTGTGTGCAGGTTATGGGGATATTCATGCAGTTAACTTGAGGGAAATGATATTTATTATGATTTTTGTCTCTTTTGACATGATTCTTGGGGCATATTTGATTGGTAATATGACAGCTCTGACTGTCAAAGGCTCCAAGACAGAGAGATTTCGGGATAAAATGACTGATCTTATAAAATATATGAATCAGAACAAGCTCAATAAAGATATTAGGTCACAGATAAAAGATCATCTGAGTCTACAGTATGAGAATACCTATACTAAAGCTAGTGTTCTTGATGATATTCCCATAGCTCTCCGATCAAAGGTAATTATCTTGCTCCTTAATGATATTCCATCTTTCCACATAATTTGCCTGCCTATTCTGAGTCATGCTTTACTTGGTTTGCTTCCTCTTTTCTAGGCCTTTTTAATTTACTCCTTTCTTTTTCCTATCAACAAAAAAAAAAAAAAAAAAATAAAAAACCCTCCTGAATCTTGCTTCTAAGCTATTTGAATGATGTTAGAATGGTGAGACCAAGAGAGAGAAGAGAGAGACAAAGAATAAAATATAAGAACGGAGCATAAACTCCATGTTAAATGCTGATCATTGAACTGGATCATAATATCTATTGTGGGCTACTAAAAGCTTTAGACACATATCCCTAGTTTCTCTCTTAATCTAACCTACAAACATGATTTGTTTCCTTGTCGCTATATCTTGCTCAAAATTACAAGGCACTTCAATGAGTTTCATATACATGGAATGCATGATTATTTATTATTGATAGCCTGATTTCCCTTAGAATTTTTCATGTGCATCTCAGTAATAATCCTTATTTCCTATGGCTATAAGAGAGATCTACAATATTTCATTCCAAAAACAGTATGTGCCTGAAGTTCTATCTTTCTCTTTTGCATTTATAGAGCTACAATGCTCTAATTTTTTTTTATGTTCCCTTCAAGCATAGTTTGGAACCCTTGGGTTCCAAAGAGGGTCAGCTTTTTTTGCTTGGGAAGCTATTTGGAGGAGAATTCTGACTATGGATCAACTAAAAAGGAGGGGTGGGTTAGCTTTTACTGACCAGGTTCTTTTTGTGTAAAGTGGAAGAAGAATCAACAAATCATTTGCTTATTCATTGTACCAAGGCAGCCATGATTTGGCACCTTATTTTTGCTCTTTTTGGTGTTTAGTGGGTTATGCCCAATTCTATCAAGGAAATCATCCTTAGTTGGCACGGCTTCTTTGTTGGGAAGAAAAGAAAAAATGCATGGAATGCAACCCCTTTATGTTTATTTTGGACATTATGGAAGGAGAGAAATAGAAGAGCCTTTGAAGATACCGAACTAGCGGATCAAACTATTTTACGGTCTTTTCTATACATGTTTTGGATTGGCTTAAGGTGCAAGTAGATTGTAGATTGTGGTCCATATTCGATTTCATTGATTAGTTGGGATGTAAGGGGGTGACTTTTTGCTTTCCATTTTCTTTTTGGCCTTGTTGCCTTGTATACATCTTGTATACTTTCAGGTGTAGTTCTTTAGGCTTTCTTAATACAATTGCTTACTTATATAAAAAAAAAATGAATTTGAAAATCCATGAGATTAAACTTTCAGCGATTTCTCTTCCTGTTTATTTGGTAGGCAAATTGAAATTAATTAATAAAGAGCCTAAAAGGGGAGCAAACCTAGAAGGGGGAGCAAATCTAGCAATTTCTCTTCATTGCGAAATCTTCTAGTTCGTATTTAACTTTTTTTTGGAAAATGTTTCCTTGCTATTCAGATGTGATGTCATGGTAGATGGTTAGCTTTATAAGATAAACACATTTTATAAGGATTATGTTCCAAAAATTCTCATTAGCTAATTGGTTTTAATATTGGCACAGATTTCTGAGAATTTATATATCGAGATGGTCCAGAAAGTTCCGCTTTTCAAAGGATGTTGTGATGAGTTCTTAAAGCAGATAGTATGTCCAATGTCACACTCTGTGATATATATATATATATATATATATATATATATATACCTATATTTGGTGGTTTCTAATGATATGTAACAAAAAATGCAGGTTATGAAGCTGAATGAAGAATTTTTTCTTCCTGGTGAAGTGATCCTTGAACAAAGCAGTGCTGTGGATCAAGTTTATATTGTATCTCATGGACGTCTGGTAGTGATGTATTCACTTTCTTGAAGTTCATTCTGTTTATGAAAATAAACTTCCTATCATCCTATGTTTGATTACTCGGATGATTGGAATGAAATGAGGATCACTTAAATGAATCCTGATTGAACATCTTACAACTGATAATAAGGAAGTGAAACTTCTTCCTTTCCCAATATATATTGTCAAATAGAAAATTAGACTAAAGGTCCCTAACAAAAATTGTGCACAACCCTCCAATACGCTGAAGTATCTGCAGAGAGCAAAAGCCATTGAAAAAACACTAAAACCAAAATAGAGAAGGCATAGACTAAACTTTACACAAGCTCTCAATGAAATCCATTAGGGAGAGGTCAGTCCCCTTATACAAGGTTTTTAGGAAAGTCTTTTAACCTACATCTTCTTCCCTAGAAATTCTAAATAAGACTTGATGGAAAAATTCCTGCTCTTCTCTCCCCTCTATGCCAAATTATCTTCCTCTGTACCTGGATATCCATAGCTTGAATGTGCTCAAAGAAACTTCTCTTTCTCCCTAACTCTCAATTGTGATGGCTTCTATGAAAATAGGGTTTCCACCTCCCTACCATCCTCCTCACTCTAGCAGTTCTATTGGAGCCTATTCTGAATAAGGGAAGTGATCTTTCAATAGAAATTATGTGCAACATCTATTTAACCAAAAATCGGGTTTTGGTCCAATCCTAACCAAGATGCTAGTCTCACCAAAAGTCTTTCTGATGTAGGACAACCCTAGGATGGTTGCTACACTCAAGGGTAGGTGGGCTAGGGTTTTATTTTTAGGGTGTAAGGAGAGGAATAAGGAATAAATTTTATGATAGAGAAAATTATAAAATAAGAAATAGAGAGAAAGAAGAAACAATTAAGAAAAGATGGAAAACCTTAGAGTCTCACTAAGGCCTTCTAAGAGTCTCACCTAGAAGAAAATCAATGGAGTCTCACCATTGAGGGTTGCAACCTTGCAATGAAAGAAAGTATAATATTATTCATCGAATTCATTCCTTTGATTTACATTGATTAGCCTATTTATAGGCTTCTCTAAGAAATCCAAAATCTACTAAGTCTCTAATAACCTATTATGATTCTAATTCTAATTATAACATCCAAAGTCTACTAGGACTCTAATAACCTATCATGACTCAAATTCTAATTATATTCTAACTCGACTAGCTAATCCTAATTAGACTCCAACAAATATTAATCCTAATTTAATTCCAAGTAATAATAATCCTACTTTAATTACAACTAATACTAATTCCCTTTCTTGATATATATCTTGACTATTCATCCTCATCACTTTCCCACTTCTCTGGGACACTATCCACCCTAAACTGCTCTATACTTGCTAACAATAACTTGATTCCAAAGGAAGTTGTTCCCCATTACAAACCTTTTGAACCATTTCCCAGGGAGAGCTTTATTTAAGGTTTCCAACCTTCTAATGCCTAAACACCCGTTCTTCTTTTCCTTCGCAACTATGCCCACATCACAAGATCCAAATTTTTCCTTGAGGACTTTTCCCCAATGAAGAGCCATGCTAATTTTTTTCATAATGAGTTTTCACTGCCTTTGGAATAACAAATAAGGACATATACAAATGGGCAAACTAGAGAGGATGCTCTTGACAAGAGCTAGTCTTGGACGAATACTCTTCTTCCATGAAGCCTACTACTTTCAAAATGCTCTTAAACCCTAGCTCACATCTAAAAGGGGACCTAAGAGTAGTCCTAGGTAAGTAGTAGGCAATCTATGGTGGTGTTAGATTTTGGGGTTGTGAAGATGTGTTTGTAAGCTAAACGATAATGGGTTTGGCATGTGTTTGTAACCACCTCCTTTATGAGTTCTATCCATATACATTCTAGTTGCCAACTCATACTATATCTAATTGCATTTATTGTAATTGAGAGATGCGAGAATTAGCAAAATGAATTTTACTTTTACTCTTTTTGTTTCTAAAGTACACTCATCAACTACCATTAGTTTGATGTAAATGTTTAGGTGTAACTCAATTAAATTAGTTAGATCTTAAAAATAAAATTTGGGTGGAGAGAGTTCCAACTAAAATTATGTTTTTTGCGTGGGAAGCCACTTGGGGGAAGATATTGACTCTTGATAGACTCCAGAAGAGAGGGTGGTAGCTTCCCAATCGCTGTTTTTTGTGTGCTTGTGAAGAGGAAAATGCAAATTACATTCTTATTCATTGTACAGTGGCTAGAGTGTTGTGGGACTTAGTTTTGGGCTTATTTAGGGTTCAATGGGCTTTTCCTAAAACTGTAAAGGAGGTTTTATTTAGTTGGGGGGGGGGGGGGGGGGGGGGGGGGGTGCTTTTGTGGGGGCAAAATAGGAAAAAACTTTGGAATTCCATTCCGCTATTTATTTTTTGGACGGTTTGGAAGGAAAGGAATAGAATAGATTAGCTTTTAAAGGAAGAGGGGGGGGGGGGGGGGGGCGGGAGTTAGCAATTCAGAGGCTTAAATATTCTTTTGTAAGTAACATTTGGGGTTGGGCTAAATTGTATATTGGTGAGGAGCCGCATTCCCTTATAGGATTCCTAGAGTGGTTAGCCTCCAGATAAGGGGCGGTGAGTTTTTGGTTTTTTGCTTGTAAGGTCTTAGTTGCCATGTATACTCCATGTATACTTTGGGGCTAATTCGCCTCTTATGAATGAATTCTGTGCTTACTTATCAAAAATAATAATAATAATAATAACATTCCATTATGCAATCTCCTATATATATACATACATACATACATACATACATACATATTGAAGAATTTTTGAATTTCTTTTTTTTTTTTTTTTTGATTTATTCGGTACACACCATACACATATATATACACAAATGACTGAATAAGAAAATATCAATCTAGCTTGATTCTCTCCTAAAAATAGGAAACTGAATCCTAAGGAAATATCCTAAATGATCTCTCCTTTTTTATTCCTAAAATACTTTCCTAAATTAAAATCCTAACTTTGAATGCCAAATTTCAACACTCCCCCTCAAGCTGGAGAATATATATCATATAATCCCAGCTTGCAAGTTAAGTCTTCGAAGTTAGGCCTAGGTAAAGCTTTGGTGAGGATGTCTGCGGTTTGGTGCTTGGTAGGAACGTAGTTCAATTTAACCGTCTCACTAGTCACCTTCTCTGTGATGAAGTGTCTGTCACTCTCAACGTGCTTGGTCCTGTCATGATGCACGGGGTTCTTTGCTATGCTTATAGCTGCCTGATTATCACACATCATCAGAATCGGAGATGAACTCGTTTGTCCCAGTTCACTAAGAACCCTTTTTATCCAAATCCCTTCACAGATTCCTTGTGCTAGAGCTTTGTACTCAGCTTCTGCACTACTTCTGACTACAACTGATTGCTTCTTACTCCTCCAGGTAACAAGATTTCCCCAGACAAAAGAACAGTATCCAGAAGTGGACCGCCTGTCAATGATGTTTCCTGCCCAATCCGCATCTGAGTATACTTCAGTGTCATGATTCTCTGTCTTTCTAAAGAATAGACCTTTCCCTGGTGTCATTTTTAAATATCTAAGAATCCTGTAGACTGCTTCCATGTGTTCCTCAGTGGGGCTGTGCATGAATTGACTTATAGCACTCACTGCAAAGCCAATATCTAGCCGAGTGTGTGAGAGATAAATCAAGCGCCTGACGAGTCGCTGATATCTCCCCCTGTCTACCGGTGTACTCTCTTTCTCGATACCAAGTTTCTTCTGACTATCCATAAGAGTATCAATTGGTTTGCATCCAAGCATGCCGGTCTCCTTAAGAAGATCGAGTATGTATTTTCTTTGAGAGACTACAATTCCCTTCCTTGATTTAGCCACTTCCATACCAAGGAAATATTTCAAATTTCCAAGGTCTTTAACTTCAAACTCTTCTGACAAATACTTCTTCAAATTCTGTAATTCCTCCATATCATTCCCAGATAGAATAATATCATCGACATAGACTATCAATATGGCCATTTTCTCGGCATGAAACTTCTTGACAAATAGAGTATGATCAGCCTGACCTTGTTTGTAGCCCAGCTTCAAGACTGCCATTGTGAATCTATCAAACCAGGCTCGGGGAGATTGTTTAAGGCCGTACAAGGATTTTTGGAGTTTGCAAACCTGATTCTTTGCCATACTTTCTTCGAAACCAGGTGGTATTTCCATGTAGACTTCCTTTTCTAGGTCACCATTTAGAAACACATTTTTTATGTCTAGTTGTTGCAAGCACCAATCTTGATTGACAGCCAATGAGAGAAGAATCCTGATAGTGTTCAGTTTTGCAACAGGAGCAAAAGTCTCCTGATAGTCTATCCCATAGGATTGTGTAAACCCTCTAGCTACCAAACGAGCCTTGAATCTCTCGACTGATCTATCTGCTTTGTATTTTATGGTGAAAATCCACTTGCACCCCACGGGCCTCTTCCCAACCGGCAAATCTGTGATAGTCCATGTCCCATTCTTCTCAAGTGCATCAATCTCATCTTGTACTGCCTTCTTCCATTCTGAAATTTTGAATGCCTCTTGTATTGTGTTGGGAACCTGAGTATCATCAAGAGAAGTAGCAAATGCTCTGTAAGATGGTGATAGCCCTTCATACGTAACATAATTCCCAATTGGATGATCTGTACATCTCCTAACACCCTTCCTCAATGCAATCGGCAGAGTAGAATCATCAATGCTGGGAATTAACACCTCTCCTGCCCTATCCTCATCTATGTTCTCTTCAGGTAGACTTGAAATGGAGTCAATATATTGGCCACATGTTGGCTGTGATCCGTGCTCTAATTCCTGTCTTTTCCTCCTCCTGATGTAAACTTGTAAGTTCTCATTAGCAAGTTGTGGGGTTATAGGTTGAATAGGCATGGGAGACTGGATGGTCACGGGAGAAGGAACATTTGTGGGCTAGGCTGGCTGGACTGATGACGGCATGGGTGTGGACAACTCAGTGGGCGCGGATTGGGAAGGATTTGGTGACTCTGAGTGAGAAAAAGGTACAGCCTCAAGAAGAGACTCCCAAACTTGATGTTCATTCATGCTCTCCCCCTGAACATGAGATTTGGGATAGAAGAAGACATGTTCAAAGAAAGAGACGTCCATGGTGGTGTAAAATCTTTTGTTGGTTGGAGAATAGCATTTGTACCCTTTTTGGGTTGGAGAATACCCTAGGAAAATGCACTTATTGGCTCAAGGAGCAAATTTGCTACGATTTTGAGGATGCACATGAACGAATGCCGTGCAACCAAATACTTTGAGTGGTAAATCAGAAGAGGCTGCACGGGTGTGAGGGAATTTTTTTAAGAGAAGTTGACGTGGGGATTGAAAGGTAAGCACTCTGGATGGCATACGGTTAATCAAATAGGTAGCTGTGAGAATGGCTTCCCCCTAGAAATAGTTTGGAACATTAGAGAAAAACATAAGGCACCGGGCAACCTCCAAGAGATGTCTATTCTTGCATTCAGCCACCTCATTTTGTTGTGGGGTGTCAACGCAAGAACTTATGTGGATAATGCCGTGATTTTGAAGATAAGTACTGAGACTACTAGTAAAGTATTCCTTTGCATTATCTGACTTGAGGACTTGAATTTTGGAATTGAATTGATTTTGAACCATAAGATTGAAGGTTTGAAAAATGTGCTCGACCTCTGACTTTTCTTTCATAAGGAAAACCCATGTTACCCGTGTATGATCATCAACGAATGTCACAAACCATCGAGTGCCAGAAATATTTTTTATTCGTGAGGGACCCCACACATCACTATGTACTAAAGAGAAAACAGTCGAAGGTTTGTATGAGATTTGAGGATATACTGTTCGAGTATGCTTTGCAAACTGACAAATTTCACAGTGATAAGATGCTGGATTTTTATTGATAAATAATGTGGGAAACAATTTTGCGAGGTAAACAAAGCTAGGATGATCAAGGCGATAGTGTAACATTATAATCTCACTATCTTTATTGACCTTAGAATTTGACACAGAATTGAAAGACTCTAACATACTTTGAGACTGTACGCAACTTGCTTGAGAGACTTGGTTTGAGAATTGGCCACATGGGAGGAGGTAGAGCCCGGAACACAGTTCAGCACTGCCAATCATCTTCCCCGATTTCAAGTCTTGAAAAACACACGAGTTTGGATAAAATTTAGTAACACATTGGAGATCACGGACCAATTTGCTAATGGACAAAAGATTACAATCCAAGTTTGGAACATGGAGAACAGAGTCAAGATACAAGTCTTTAGTAAGTTTTATGGAACCTGTCCCGGCAATTTTTGACTTTGAACCATCAGCAATATGGACGGATGAATGACCATTACTTGGCTTGTAATTTTGAAGAATGGCAGCATCTCCTGTCATGTGATCAGAAGCACCTGTGTCCACTATCCACGGCTTCATTCCTCCTCGATTAGCAGTGAAGGCTATCCCGATAGTACTGCCACTGCCACCAAGGTTTGGAATTTTAGAACTGCCCCCTGATTCTGGTGCCGTGACGCTGGATACTTGTGATGATGCCATTCCGTATTTTGTCATGGAGATGAGGAAGACAGCCGAATATGGTTGTTGGAAATTGGGAAGAGAGAAAAACCAGAGATATCAGCCTAATGGAAAAGAAAAACAACCGTGGCACCACCGGAAAGGTAGAAGAACACTTCCCAAGGCACGTGTAGGGATTGGGGTTTAGAAAAAATAGCCGGAGGACGCCGGAAAAACTGTTCGGAGGGCCCGCGGAGGCAAAAGAACCCCAAAAGAGGCATGTGCAGGGCTCGAATGGCAGAAACAAGTATGAAGGGTGGCTAGTCGGCGTCAGGCGACGCTGGAGGAGGAAGCGTGTCGTCGGAAAGTGGCTCACGCCCCCTCACGCGCCGGCGTGTGAGATGCAGTCCCTGGCCGGAAAAATGCGCGTGGCCGGTGCGTGGGTGGTTTTCTTTTTTTGATTGGAAACGCCACAAAGATTTATTGATAGATAAAAAAGTACAAAAGAAGGATGAGGAATCCTCCTGCCAAAGAAAGCTAAGCTATAGAAAAATACACTGAAAAACAAGCAAACACACTAAAAAGACCACTCCTTATGGAGTACACACTGCTATCCAATCAAGATGTATCACATTAAGGGGAGTCCCCTTAAAAACCTTGGAACAATAAGCCCAAAGAGAAGCAAGGAAAACAATAGAGTCCCATAGAGACTCTGAATTCCTTGCTTTATCCTCAAAAATCCTCGCATTTCTTTCCCTCCACACAATCCGAATAAGAGCGATGTTTGCAGCTTGCCACAAGGCTATCCCCCTCTTAGACGAACCAAATCCATTGAATTTGATGTACATCATGTCAAGGATGCTCCTCGGGGGGACCCAATCCATCTTAGCTAACTGAAATAACCTGTGCCATAACCCAATCGTCAAGGAGCAATGAAGAAAAATATGATCAGCTGATTCCCCATGCTTCATGCACAGAATACAAATATCCGGACTCAGGGCTTTGTAGGGTCTTCTCACTTGTAGCATGTCATTAGTATTCACCTTCTTGTGTGCCACTAACCAGATGAAGGACTGCACTTTGAAAGGAATTTGAGAATTCCAAACGAATTTAGAAGGAAAAACCTGAGGAGATCCCAAAAATTGGGATAAAGCTAGTGTTGAGAGAGAGAGAAAGGAGAAAAACCTTATTTCTCATTCATGTAATATCTACTTACAATTGAGAGATATATATATATACAAGGCTAGGAGTCCTAACTACCATACATGTGACCTATATTAACAAGGAAAGATAATATACTATAAATACATTATATTTAACACTCCCCCTCAAGCTGGAGCATATACGTCATATGCACCAAGCTTGTTACAAATATATTTAATCCTAGGACCTCTGAGAGATTTAGTGAAGATGTCTGCTAGTTGATCATTTGAATTGACAAAACTTGTAGCAACACATCCTGATGCGATCTTCTCTCTAATGAAATGACAGTCAACTTCAATATGCTTGGTCCTTTCATGAAAGACTGGATTGGATGCAATATGTAATGCGGCCTGGTTATCACAGATGAGTTTCATCTGTTCATCCTTTCCAAATCTCAACTCCTGAAGAAGATGTCTCAACCATATGAGTTCACATGTTGCCAAAGCCATAGCTCAATACTCGGCTTCAGCGCTAGATCTGGCCACTACATCTTGTTTCTTACTCTTCCAAGATATTAGATTACCTCCAATAAAAACACAGTACCCTGAAGTGGAACGTCTATCTGTGGGTGAGCCAGCCCAATCTGCATCTGTGTAACCAACAACTTGAGTATGACCTCTGTTCTCGTACAATACACCTTGGCCTGGTGTACTTTTGATATATCGAAGAATACGGATCACGGCATCCCAATGGCTATCACATGGTGACTGTAGGAATTGACTAACAACACTCACAGGAAAAGAAATGTCTGGACGAGTAATGGTGAGATAGTTCAATTTACCTACGAGCCGTCGATATCTCCCGGGGTCTCCTAAAGGCTCCCCCTGTCCTGGTACAAGTTTGACATTCGGGTCCATAGGTGTGTCTACCGGTTTACAGTCTAACATACCGGTTTCTTCCAGGATGTCTAAAGCATACTTCCTTTGGGAAAGGACCACACCAGAACTGGATTGAGCTATCTCAATTCCCAAGAAATACTTGAGTTTCCCCAAGTCTTTGGTCTGAAAGTGGGTAAAAAGATGTTGCTTTAGTTTCTGAATACCATCCTGATCACTGTCTGTAATGACGATGTCGTCCACATAAACAACCAGATAAATACACTGCTCCAATGAGTTATGATGATAAAAAACTGAATGGTCTGCTGTACTGCGAAGCATGCCAAACTCTTGAACAACAAAACTAAAACGGCTAAACCATGCTCGAGGAGATTGTTTCAAGCCATATAGAGAACGGCGTAACCTGCACACTAAACCAGACTCCCCCTGAGCAACAAAACCAGGAGGTTGCTCCATATAAACTTTCTCGGCAAGATCACCATGGAGGAAGGCATTTTTAATATCCAACTGATAAAGAGGCCAAGAACACATAGCAGCCATGGAGAGAAGCAAGCGGACAGAAGCAATCTTGGCAACAGGGGAGAATGTGTCACCATAATCAGAACCATAAACTTGAGTATAGCCTTTAGCAACTAAGCGGGCCTTAAGGCGATCAACCTGACCATCAGGACCAACCTTAACTGCATAGACCCAACGACAACTAACTGTAGATTTACCAGAGGGTAAAACAACAAGATTCCAAGTGCCATTAGAGTGCAGAGCAGTCATTTCATCCACCATTGCCTGTCGCCAGCCTGGATGGGAAAGAGCTTCATGGGTGCTCTTTGGAAGAGAAACAGAGGATATAGCAGAAACAAAAGCAGAATAGGGTGAAGATAATCGATGATAACTCAAAAAATTGTAAATAGGATGAAGATTACGAGTAGAGCGAGTACCTTTCCGAACAGCAATGGGTAAGTCATTAGGAGAAGGCAGAGCCGGGGCAGGTGAAGCCGAAGGGATAGGAAGTGAGTCAGCAGGTGCCTCAGGAAAATGGAGAGGAGCAACAACACGAGGGCGAGGATGATAAACCTGAAGTGGTCGAGGGGGCATAGCATCAGGTGGGGAGACAATGAGAATGGGCAAGACTTCAGAAACAGGAAGAGACTCAGAAGTGGTGGAAAAGAACGGTGAGTCCTCAAAGAAGGTGACATCAGCGGAGATAAAGTATCGATGAGTCTCAAGGGAATAACAACGATAACCCTTCTGAAGTCTGGAATAGCCCAAGAAGAGGCACTTCATGGCTTTGGCGGAAAGCTTGTCCTGTCCAGGAGTGAGAATATGAACAAAGCAAGTACAACCAAAGACACGAGGAGGAAGGAAATAAAGTGGTTGGTCAGGGAAAAGAAGGGAGTGAGGAATCTGATCGTGTAAGACAGAGGAGGGCATACGATTAATCAAATAACAAGCGGTAAGAACAGCGTCCCCCCAAAAGCGAAAAGGAACGTGACTATGGAGGAGGAGAGTACGAGCTGTCTCAACAAGATGTCGATTCTTGCGTTCAGCTACCCCATTTTGTTGAGGAGTATGAGCACAAGAAGACTGATGAAGAATCTCATGATGAGACATAAACGAAGTAAATTGGGCTGAAAAATATTCCCTGGCATTGTCACTGCGTAACACACGAATAGAAATATTGAACTGGGTTTGGATTTCAGTATAAAATTTCTGGAAAATAGAGAATAACTCAGCTCGATTTTTCATTAAAAATAACCAAGTACATCGAGAATAGTCATCAATGAAGGTGACAAAATACTGAAATCCTAAAGTAGACGCAGTCCGACAAGGACCCCAAACATCAGTGTGGACAAGCTCAAAAGGAGACTTTGCCCGATTATTCAAACTCTTTGGGAACGAGACACGAGTATGTTTCCCAAGCTGACATGACTCACACGGAAGCGACGACAAAGTGGAAAAACGAGGAACCATCTTCTGGAACTTGGAGAGACTAGGGTGGCCCAGATGATTGTGAATGAGAAGAGGAGCATCAGTGGAAATGCAAACTGCAGGAGATGAATCTGAGGTGAGGTGATAGAGGCCTTGAGACTCACGTCCTATGCCAATCGTCTTCCCCGTACTCCGGTCCTGCAAGGTCACAAATTTATCAGAAAAGGTAATAGAGCAATTAAGAGTACGAGTGATTTTGCTGATGGAAATAAGATTAAAAGGACATTCAGGAGTATAAAGGACAGAAGTGAGAGGTAGAGAAGGCAGAGGAAGGGCCAAACCAATACCTTTAGCCACAGTTTGAGAACCATTAGCTAAGGTAACAGTAGGTAAATCAGAAGTAGTAGTAATAGAGGAGAAAAGATCCTTATTACCAGATAGGTGATCAGATGCTCCAGAATCTAGAATCCAGGGTCCAAGAGAAGATGTGTGGGTAAGGCAGGCAGAGGCATTACCAGGCTGGGCAACAGAGGCAATAGAAGCCTGAGATGTCTAAGATGCGGAGGAGCTCGGAGTCTGAGGCAGCGGAGAATCAGAGGACTGGGCCATATGGGCAGTGCGAGGAGGTCTTCCATGTAACTGATAGCAACGATCGCGAGTGTGGCCAAGTTTATTGCAATAGGTGCAATGAGGACGTTGGCCTCTACCTCGGGTACCACTGCGTCCTCCTCGAGAGGTAGTTTGAGAAACTAACACAGAAGAATCTGAAGCGCTATCAGATGGCAAAGTCTGAGTGGACGAGATACGGAGGAGGCGAGCAAACACATCATCCAAGGACGGAACTGATGAACTACCAAGAATCTGATCACGAATAGGCTTAAGATCCGGACGGAGGCCAATAAGAGTAAGGACCATGAAGAACTTGTCAAGCTGTGTTTGTTGAGCCCCAACATCAGGAGTAAGAGGCATCACAGTCAAGAACTGCTCCTTAAGAGAGGCAATCTGACCAATATAAGTAGATAGATCCAAGTCCTGTTGGCTGAGATGGACAATAGCAGAAGCCACCTTATAAAGACGCTGGATATCATTCGTGTATAATCCTTTGGCCTGAGTCCAAAATTTAAAACAAGTTTTATAGGCCTGAAGATGAAGAAGAATCCGGGGATCAACCGATTGCCATAATACACTACATAATTGTGCATCGATCTTCCTCCACTGTATGCGGTCAACCTCAGGGATATCTGCCTCCTGGGTAACCAAGTGATCCTCATATCCTTGACCCATAAACCAAAGTTCAACAGAGGCAGACCAGGAGAGATAATTCTCACTGCCAACCAATTTCTCTGAGGTAATCAGAGGAGATCCAGAGAGAACAGAGGTAAAGATCTGATTTTTGGTGGTCATATTCACGTATTTGGATCGAAGAGAGCCCTAATACGGCTTCAGATTGCGGCGTGGCACCACCGAAAAAGGGAGACGGCCTCAGATCGTGACGTGGTACCACCAGAAAGGTAGAAGAACACTTCCCAAGGCACGTGCAGGGATTGGGGTGGAGAGAAAGTAGCCGGAACTTCGCCGGAAGGCTGTTTGGAGGGCCGACGGAGACAAAAATCCCCAAAAGAGGTACGTGCAGGGCTCGGATGGGAGAACCAGGTAGGTAGGGATGCTAGTCGGCGGCAGGCGAGGCTGGAGGAGGAGGCGCGTTCCCGGAAAAGGCCTCACGCGCCCTCACGCGCCGGCGCGTGAGATTCAGTCGCCGGCCGTAGAAGTGCGCGTGGCCGGCGCGTGGAGGGTTTTCTGGCTCCGATGCTTTTGAGAAAGTTGGAGATCTCCTCCAGGCGCTCCTCTTGGTGTGGTCGGTGTCGGAAAAAGACGTCGCCGGAAAGTTCGCTGGAAAATTTCACCGGAAAATTTCGCCGGCGGTGAGTGGTTTCTGACGACGATCCGAAAGTATTGGGAGATGGGGAAGGTGACCGGAATGAAACACGGTCACCGGAAGGTTTCCCGGAGTTGATGACACGGGAAATAGGAAAGAATTAGGTTTTCTTCCTTGGCTCTGATACCATGTTGAGAGAGAGAGAAAGGAGAAAAACCTTATTTCTCATTCATGTAATATCTACTTACAATTGAGAGATATATATATACAAGGCTAGGAGTCCTAACTACCATACATGTGACCTATATTAACAAGGAAAGATAATATACTATAAATACATTATATTTAACAGCTAGAAAGAAAGATTTAACTGAAAAAAGCCCTAAAGAAGATAAGGGCCACAATCTGGCATCTTGAACCGAAGGAGATAAATGCACTCCATCAAGAGATCTCATGAGGCCTTCTAAGTCCTCAATCTCAGAATCTGACAAGTTACGACGGAAATTTAAATTCGAAGAGAAAGGACGAGTAGGACCGAGAACTGAAGAAATAGGTATGTTTTTATCCAAGACTACTCTAAATAGACTTGGATATTGGGATCCCAAAGGTTGGTCCCCCCACCACAAATCTTCCCAGAAACGAATTCTTTCCCCATTTCCTACCACAAATCGAGTAAATGAGGAAAACTCCTGAAAGACTTGAGAAATAGCTTTCCAAGGACAGCGATGTGACCATCTGACTATTGTGTTGGCATCCCAACCATTGGAGTGTGAACCATAGATGCTTAGTATGACCTGATGCCATAGAGCTGAACCCTCTCTAGGGTACCTCCACAACCATTTCCCTAAAAGAGCGAGATTTCTCAGAGAAATATTCCCAAAACCCAAACCCCCTATTTCCTTCGGTTTACACACGACATCCCACCTGACTAAATGATCCTTTTTGCCTTCCCCAATCCCTGACCATAAGAAATCCCTCTGCAACCTCTCGATTTTTGCAGCGACTGAAGCGGGTAACTTAAATAAAGAAAGAAAGTAACAGGGCATATGGGTAAGGCAAGATTGAATGAGAGTTATCCTCCCTCCGAAGGATAGGTATGCCTTTTGCCAACCATCTAATCTTCTTGAAATTCTCTCAATCACAGGATCCCAAAATCCACCGACCCTGGGGTTCCCACCCAAAGGAAGACCCAGATAGAGTATAGGCCAGCCAGAAGCCTTGCATTCAAGTGTCTCAGCCAATCTTGAAATATGAGCTTGACCCACACCGCAAGGAGCGCGTGGGTGGTTTTCTGGCTCCGGTGATTTGGGAAAAATTGGAGATCTCCTCCAGGCGCTCCGCAGTGTGGGAAAAAGACGTCGCCGGAAAAGTTTGCTGGAAAATTCGCCGGCGGTGAATGTTTTCTGACGACGATTCGACCGACTGGAAAGTCGTTTCCCGGAATTGATGACACGGGGAAACTGGAAAGAATTAGGTTTTCTCCCTTGGCTCTGAGAACAGGGACTGATGGCCGGAATGAGAGATGGCCAGAGAGAGAGATGGTCGGATTGAGAGATGGCCAGAGAGACTTGGCCGGAATGAATGATGGTCTGAATAAAAGGCAGCCAGAAGGGATTAGGGTTTCAGAAAACTGGCTCTGATACCATGAAGAATTTCTGAATTCCTTTTTTTTTTTTTTTTGATTTATTTGGTACACACCATACACATATATATACACAAATGACTGAATAAGAAGATATCAATCTAGCTTGATTCTCTCCTAAAAATAGGAAACTGAATCCTAAGGAAATATCCTAAATGATCTCTCCTTTTTTATTCCTAAAATACTTTCCTAAATTAAAATCCTAACTTTGAAGGCCAAATTTCAACACATTGCTTTAGAATGTGGCTTCAATCAGGAGTAAGGTTTAGGAGGCTCCTATATAGACTTGGTCCATCTTAGTGATGGGCTAGTCCTCTCATCAGTACCTAAGGTTGGTTTGAAAGTTTTGGCTAACAGGGATAGGGTTAGAAGCTCACTAAGGTGGTTACAAACATGTGTCAGACTTATTAGTGTCTAATTTAGAGGAAAGGAGGGATCAGTCATGTTTGAGGGACATAGTCACTCACTATCAGTGTAAAGTTACTAATCAATTGGGCTTACTCCATGTGAGGCCTTAGCCTTGTTCAAAAGCCTCCTACTGGCTGAGCCTGCTCTCACCAGCTGGGCTGTGCCATTGAATCCAACATAAATGATCTTCAGGAGGTGGGGGCAGTGCGCTCACTTTAAAGAAAGGAATTTCCATCTCCAAAACTTTTGAGCCTATCTTTACATTCTCCAAACACCACTTGATCTAAGAGCTCCAACCATGTTTTAGGGCTACTGCCAACCCTCTTCACTTACTCTCTCCTCTCAGTCTTCCTGTTGCCTTACTTCTTCCCCTACTAAGAACCTTATATCAACTGCAGGCATTCACTCAAACCCCTTCTTTTGAGGAAGTGACAACTGATACTATTAATTAGCCCATAAAGGTTTATCTACTGGGGAGTTCATTTGTGCTGCATCTGGTGAATTTATTCCTAATCATTTGGAGATACACATATATATTTGATATAAAACCTAATACTACTTACATATCCAAGAAAAAAACCAGTATAACTTAAGTTTAATCATATTACTTTCATTTTACCAAAAGCCAAGTTCCTAATAAAGATTTTTGGTTTCAAGTGTAGGAAGAGGTTGCTATTGGAGAAAATGGATCAGAAGAATTGATTGCAAATCTTGAACCCTGCAGTATATTTGGTGAAGTTGCAGTCTTATGCAATATTCCTCAGCCATATACAGTTCGTGTATGTGAATTATGCAGACTTCTAAGAATTGAAAAACAATCTTTGAATGGTATCTTGCAACTTTACTTCACAGACAGCCGCCAGATTCTGAATAATCTCCTAAAGGTATCAAGTGAATCTTTGAAGCCACTGTGCTGGCACACATGGTTAATGGTTGACATGTTAATAGCCATATATACTCATGGTGCAAGTCTTAGAAAAGCCTTTAAATACAAGTTCTTCTCTGCTATCCTAATTTTTTTAGTCCTGGATTTGTTTTCTTGGTCTGTTATGGCATGGGCCTAGATGCAGACCATGATTTCTTCTTGAATGAAACTAAAAATATATATGCAAAGTTTACATACTATGGTCGTGCGCTAAAGCTCTACATAACAAAAAACTAAATACTACAAAATTAATTATTATGTTTTGTAATAAAAGGAGATTCCAGTGAAGTAAATTTTTTTGGTTCTAAGCAAGTGAAACATAGATAATTGAGAGTCCAATACCTGTTCCCCACTTAAGGGTAGTTTCAATATCCATTATTAGCTTTTTATATGGTGTATTACTATGCTGTCATGCAGGGTAAGGATACAGATTTGAGAATTAAACAGCTGGAATCCGATATTGCATATCTTATTACAAAGCAGTACTCTGAGCTAGCATTACGAGTAAATAGTGCAGCTTATCATGGAGACTTGTATCATTTGAAGGACTTGATCAAATCCGGAGCAGATCCTTGCAAAACTGATTATGATGGACGATGTGCACTTGTATTTTCTTTTTCAATTTCTTTTTTTTTTCTTTAACTGCTATAGTTCTTTGACTATACTTCCTTCTTGCCTGCCTTTATCTTTTCTGAGCTCATTTGAAATTAATTCACATTTTTTAATTTGGACTTGATGTGGATATTGCATTCATTTACTTGCATTTGATGTTTTGGAGCAGTTGGATGCTGCTCCATGGTCAGAAACCATCCACAGATATTATCACTGGC
Organism: Vitis vinifera; assembly: GCF_030704535.1. Lineage (NCBI taxonomy): Eukaryota > Viridiplantae > Streptophyta > Magnoliopsida > Vitales > Vitaceae > Vitis > Vitis vinifera. The sequence goes on from NC_081822.1 coordinate 36,539,848, forward strand.
TCATCAATCATGGACCTGAACCCTTTTAGTTATTAGAATATATCTGGAGATTCAGATCTTGCAAAAAATGCTTATCAGTAAGAGGAAAACAGCCTAGGATTTGCTGAGCTTTTTATGCATGTGTCAGCCTTGTGATGTGGGTTCTTCTCATGCCTGAGTGGTTTCGTTCAATAATAAATTATTGAAATCAGGTTTACCTTTGCCACAATTTGGGTAACTGTGAAATGCATTCTTCTAAACTGGACATTGGAAGACTGAATCCTTAGTTGGGACTAATCCTTTTTAAATACAATTTAAAGCTGCTCCTAAAACTATTAAGGCAACAGTTTTAATGATAAATTCATCGTTAATCACAATTGTTAAGGAAACATTCCCTTTTTGAAAGATGACCCTGTTTATAGCATTGATGTATGAGTCTTATAATTCTTCATTAACTTTTGAGGATTCTGGAATATTTTGATTCTTATTACTTAAGATCTTATTAATTTGATCTTGAAGGTTTGCCAAATCTATGTTGGTGTATTGTGTTAATTCTTGGACTCTAACTTATATCATCTTATTTATTCCTGAAGATCTTTAAGTTTGTCAATTTGTTCACTTGTCATAGCAAGTGACTAACTATTTGATTAGAGATAGTTCTTTGTGAGAAAAAAAAAGAAAAAGTGAATAATCTTGGAAGAAATTCAGACATAATTTGGTTAAATATTTCTGTTGGGCATGACACTTTGTTTTCTCCTGTCCAAGGGGTTTACCTGCAGCTATACATATTGTGCACTTCCTTTAGGTTCTACTGTCAAAGTGCATATTTTGCTGAACTTTATTGTTTCTTACAGCACTTGGCTGCAGCAAAAGGTTATGAAGAAATTGTGAGGTTTCTCATTCAACATGGAGCCAACACTAACTGCATAGGTGATCAACTAGATAATCCCTACAGAGTGACAGTTCTGGTTGCTTGCTGCTCATTTGTTCAGTTCCCATGTTTTGCAGATAATTTTGGAAATTCACCTCTTTTTGAGGCTGTCAAGGCTGGGCATGATAGGACTGCTTTGCTTCTCATCGAGGATGGTGCAACCTTGAATTTGGAAGATGCTGGATGGTACCTTTGTAAGGCTGTAATGGGTAGCAACATTGATTTATTAAAGCGTTTGTTGGAGAATGGAGTTGACCCAAACTCCAGGAACTATGACCTACGAACACCACTACATTTTGCAGCAGCAGAAGGTTTGCACCTTGTGGCAAATATCTTGATCAAATTTGGAGCAGATGTTCTATCCAAAGACAGGTATTATTGTTCCCTCCTTCTATAATGGGCTCTGTTTGTCTAAATCATTCATTCTCTGAAGAAACTGTGCTGACCTCTCATTCAAACAAATGGCCTTGATCATTTCTATTGACCACCATATAGAATATATTTCATTTTTGTTTCCTCACATGTAAACATTCTGACAACCTTGAGGGGCCATCTTAGGCATTTTCCTTTCTTTATGCATAAATCCTAAAAATTACTTGGGAGGTATGATAGCTAGCCACCAAGAGGCTATTGCATTATATTTTTGTTTTCTTTTTGCCTCACAGCAAGATCCACTGAGTATATGTGTTGTAGTCTTGGACAAATGTCACATATTCTGTAGAAACAGGAAGAATCCTAATTACTTAGAGGGTATAGATATCTAGCGGCCAAAAGGCTATTGCATTTTATTTTTTGGGCTAGCCACGTAAAGACTATTTCATTGTATTTCTATTTTCCTTTTGCCTTAAGAGCCATTATGTATATATGTTGTAGTCTTTGACAAAGGTCACCTATTCTATATAAAAGAAGAAGATGATGAAGAAAAGAGGAGAAGGAACAGTGTTTTGACAACTTTGAGGAACCATCTTATGCATTTTCCTTTATTTCTACATAATTCCTAATTAATTGGAGAATATAGATGACTAGCCACCAAAACACTTGTGCATTGTATTTTTGTTTTCCTTTTGGCTTAGAGTTAAAGATCCATGATGCTCATAGAAGTACCTCAAGTTCAAAGAAACCATGTGAATCTGTGTTGTTCTCTCCTTTCTAATTTCACTTTATTTGCTTTTGCTAGTAGTTGTCTTTTCATAACTAGCTAAGGTTGGGGGGAAAGTAGGCCAGATTTTATCTTTTGGTGTCCATTGAAAATTAGGATCATCTCCTAGGATGTTAGAGATTTGAATGATGGTAAAAAGCAAAGGTTGTTAAGTCTCTAATTCAAGCTCCAGAAACTGATTTGGTTTGTTTACAAGAAACCAAATTAGATCCTGTAACAGTGGAGCTAATTAGAAGTCTAGGAATGGGCAGGTTTTTAGAGTGGGGGTGCTATGGATACAAGGGAAACAACTGGAAGGCAGTTGGTTTTTGGGATAACAGGGTTTCGTAGTTTGTAGGGGGTGGAGGAAGGTATTTACTCTGTTTCCTACCACTTTGAATGCTAGGGTGTACAGTCTGATATTAGGAAGTGAACATAGAGCCTGTTACGAAGAGTTAGGAGGAGGTTAGAGGCTTGTGGAAGGACTCTAGTGCATGGGGGCATCTTGCATCTCAATTTGTCAAGATTTCCACATGAAAAATGAAATTGCTCTCAAATTTCTTAAGTTATGCGGTGTTTTACTTCCTTAATATAAGGAATTTAACTCTTAAATCTTCATTTATTTGGTAACACTTCCTACATGGTGTGGTGGTGAAGAGGTGGGGCCTATTTGTCTAGACTTATTGTACAATGGCTACACTGAGACTAGTCTCAGATCATTATCTTATTTTGCTGGATAAGGTTGGGATGAGAAGGGGAAAAACTTCATTTCATTTTAATAACATGTGGTTGAAGGTGGACGAGTCTAGTGATTTGGTGGAAAAACATGAGTAGAGGAACTTCTAGTTTTATGCTTGCCCCGAGGTTGCAATCTTAAAAAGATTTGGAACAAATTTTTTTTTTAAGAATGTGATGTTGCATGATGCTTATAAATTGGATTAAATTAAGTATTAGGATAGTAAGGAAAGTTAGAAAGGGAAAGGGCTAGAAGAGTTGTATTGGCCAAGTATAAACATTGGTTCATCTAGGAAGAGATTTCTTAAGGGTAAATTGAAAGAGTTATGTCTCAAGAAAGGGCACAGAAACACAAATTTCTTTCATAGAATGGTCAATGCCTATGGAAGAGGGAATCACATTGCAATGATGGGGGTGATTGATCTCTGGCTTACTGAGGTTTCAAGTTTAAGAAGGGGGTTTCCAGTTTTGGCTAGGGTCAATGTTGTTCTTTGAGGAGACAAAAAAACATAGTCTTTGGAGATGGGTTATCCTAGGTAAATTTAGAGAATAGGGAGGTGGTTGGTGTTCTAGTCAGGGGAAGGAGGTTTTTGTGTTAAGTTGTGAAGGCCAGAGGAAGAGAATGGGCAAAGGTTCTTCCAAGAAAAAACCTTTTAATAGGAGATGGCAGGAAAATCAAGGCTGCATGAGGTATGATATGATGTGGTAAGTCTCAGTTGAGTGCCTTCTGTTCCTCTTTATTTTCTATAGCTACCTCAAAGTGTGCTTGGATTCTTGATGTTTAGAAGGAGGTTCTATCGTGGGCATTGGAACTTTTGTCTTTTATGGCTTTTTCATGATTGGGAGTTAGATAATATGGAAATTTTCCTTATGCAACTTCCAAAAATAGGTGTTTTGGAATTGAGAGGACAGGGTAGTGCAAAGGTGCGGATAGAGTTGGAAGTTCTCTGAAATCTTATTATCACACTTTGGAGACTAATTCATGAGATCATTTCCTTGCAAAGGAAGTTGGGGTTCTTTAATCCCCACAAATGCAGTTTTAATTTTCCTTTCTCTCTTCTTGGAAAGGTTGTATGGGTCAATGGACTAACTTAGAAGAATAGAAGTCTTTAACTAATTGGTTTTGCCTTTGTATGAGTGATGAAGAATCAGTCAACCACATGATAATCCATTGTGGTAAAGCTAAGAGTTAGTGACAATTGTTTCTTTCTATTTAACCTTCCTTGGATGCTTCTTGTTAAGCTATCAATTTCTTTATAACTTCAGCTGTCAGCATATGGACCTAAAATGTAATGTCTCTGAGGCTAACACCCTATCTCACTTACAGCCTCATACCTGCACGAGTTATGGATTATAGATAAATAGATGAGGGAATAAATAGTTAGAGAGACTCAAACTCAAGAGCTTTATACATCCATAACACCTATACCATGTTAAGTCACCAACTTTCCTAAGAGTGTAAGCTATTAGGATATAGGCTCATAATGTATATTTTGTGAACACTTCTGAGGTTGGTAAGAAAGGTCTTATTAAGGTGATATGGGAGCACTATTGGTAAGAAATGAAATAAGGTAAAGAGAAAGGCTTATTTATGTTTGTTTTAGACCACTTGCTAGGAGCGAAATAGTTGAACCTTCTTGTAGTCTTAGAGCATTGAGAGCAATCAACTAAGAAGCCTCTTATTTGTTCTTTCTTCGTTTAGTCCAGAAAGTCTTTGGGCATTGACTTCTATTCCTTGCTAGAATTTTTATAATTCATTGAGATCCTCTTGTAGGGTTTTGGTTTCATTTTTATTTCCACTTTTTGATGTCCTCTATATACCTCTGATGTTTGGGTTGCACCTTCTTTCTATTAGCCACTTTATTAATAAATTCATGTCTCCTATAAAATAAAAAAATCATGTGTGGGAATCGACCAAGTACCCTTTCTGGGTGGTTCTCTCATTTCTCTTCTTTTCTTTGTTGATACCCTTTCTTAGTGGCTTTCTCTCATTGCTTCTTTTTGTTCATTGATAATGCTGCTAGAAAATTGTGGGTGTACTTGTTGCCAAAAGAATGATGTGTTTGATGTTTCCAAAATATATGCAAGTATTGGCTAATTTGGAACAGTAGAATGAAAAAACTGTTTTCTGTGTCAAAATATTGTGTGAATGACCGAATACCTTGGCCTTGAGTTTTGTATATTATATATAGACTTTACAAGGATGCTTTACATGGAAAGCAAATAAAAGCAAATAAATTCCAGCATGATTCTAGCCCTATACATGTAAACTATAATCTGTCAAATAATATATGCTAACTGTACAAAATAATAAATGAAGAAATAAGGAAACAATTGTGGGCTAAAATAAGGAAAGAAGGGTGGGCTAAATTAAGGAAGGAAGTGTGGACAGCAAGTGTGGGCTAAAATAAGGAAGGAAGTGTGACAGCAAAGCTGTCCTTTGATAGCTGTCCTTTGACCAGCAAAGCTGTCCTAGTGTGGACAGCAAAGCTGTCCTTTAACAAAAGCTGTCCTTTGACAGCCCCCCTCAAATTGATGCAGGTTGATCAACAAGCATCAATTTGCTACTTAGCAAGCAATGTCGATGACGAGGGAGAGCCTTGGTGAAGATATCAGCAATTTGTAAGTCGGTGGAAATATGTGTAAGAGTGATAACACGAGCTTCAAAGGCTTCACGGATAGAGTGACAGTCCACTTCAATATGCTTTGTGCGCTCATGATAGACAGGATTGGCCGTGATCTGAATAGCGCTTGTATTATCGGCATGGAGAGGTGTAGGATCGGTCTCAGAAAAATCTAACTCCGCAAGCAAACCTCGAAGCCAAATGATTTCAGAACAAGCAAGAGACATCGCCCGGTACTCAGATTCCGTAGATGACTTAGAGACTCTGTCTTGCTTCTTACTTTTCCAAGATATCAATACATCTCCTAAGAACACACACCAACCAGTGATGGAGCGACGGGTATCCGCACAACCTGCCCAATCAGCATCACTATAAGCAGCAAGGCGAGTAGAATTGCCTGCAGGGAAGAACAAGCCACGAGTAGAAGTGCCTTGAACATAGCGTATGATCCTACGAACAGCAGCCAAATGAAGATGACGAGGAGTCTGAAGGAACTGGCTGACTTGCTGTACAGCAAAAGAAATGTCCGGTCTAGTAATGGTGAGATAAACAAGGCTACCCACCAACTTCCTGTATAAACTGGGATCAGCAAGTAAGTCGCCCTCCTCTTTGCGAAGCTTGACATTTAATTCCATGGGAGTATCAACAGAAGTAGCCCCTTGTAGACCAGCTGTAGCCACCAAGTCACTCGCATACTTATGTTGATTGAGGGAAATACCAGAGGGACTATGATGCACCTCAAGACCAAGAAAATATGTGAGAGGTCCAAGATCTTTCATATGAAAGGACTCGGAGAGATGAGTTTTGAGCTGACCAAGTAAAGCAGAATCGGAACCAGTGATCACAATATCATCAACATAAACCAAAAGAACAACAATACCCATGTCTGATTTCCGAAGAAACAAGGAAGTGTCATACTTGCTCTGCCTGAATGAAAATTGTAATAAAGTGGTGCGGAATTTCTCAAACCAGGCCCTCGGAGCTTGTTTGAGACCATAAAGAGAGCGACGAAGCTTACACACATGTGAAGTCGGAAAGGGAAACAATCCCGGGGGTGGCTTCATATAAATACACTCTTTAAGATCCCCATGAAGAAAAGCATTTTTTACATCCATCTGATGTAATGGCCAATCACTGGAAGCAGCAAGAGCTAGAATCGTACGAACAGTAGTCATTTTAGCCACAGGAGCAAAGGTCTCTTCATAATTGACACCATATTCCTGATTATTCCCAAGTGCAACAAGCCGAGCTTTGTAACGATCCAAACTTCCATCAGATCGGACCTTGACTGAGTAAACCCATTTGCAACCCAGAGGAACAATAGTGGGAGGACAGGGCTCAATGTCCCAAGTGTGATTGGCCTCTAGAGCGGCAATTTCTTCCTGCATAGCTTGTCGCCAACAATCATGCTTAGCAGCATGTGAGTAACATGTGGGAATATCAAATTTGGACAATGCAGCAGTAAGGGCTGAAATAGAATTGCCAGAACTGGAAGAGGGAAATCCATACCTATTCGGAGGTACAGACACTCGAGAAGAGCGACGTACTGAAGGTGCTGCAACTGACTGCATCTGGAGCGTGGTAGGATCAGATATCGGGTGAGCCACCGAAAGAGACTGTGGGCGGGAGCGTCTCGTATACACAATACCTGGTTGAAAGCGAGAACTGACTGGATGAAGATCTGAGAACTGTTGCTCAAAGGAGGGAAGGACCACAGTAGAAGAGGATGACACAGTAGAAGAGGATACAGGAAAGAAATGTTGATTTTCAAAGAAAATAACATTCCTAGAAATACGTGTACGATGTAATGTAGGATCATAGCAAACAAATCCCTTTTGACACATATTATATCCCAAGAAAGCACATTGAACAGATTGAGCAGATAATTTATGTCGCTCATGAGGAGGTAAATGAACAAAGCATACACAACCAAAAATACGAAGGTGATCATAACTAGGTTGCTTAGCAAATAAGCGGAAATAGGGAGACTCCATATGTAGGACTTGAGAAGGTAAACGATTAATCAAGTGAGTAGCAGTTTTTAGAGCCTCTACCCAAAACATGGATGGAACAGAAGATTCTAACAAGAGAGTACGTACCACATCTAAAAGATGACGATTTTTGCGTTCGGCAACTCCATTTTGTTGAGGAGTAGAGGGACATGAACGTTGATGAATAATACCCTTAGAAGCCAAGAATGCTTGAAACTCAGTAGACAAATACTCACCACCAGAATCTGTGCGTAATGTCTTAATAGAAGTAGAAAATTGATTGTCAACATACGCTAAAAACTCAGTGAAAGTACGAAAGACCTCAGATTTAGAGCGAAGAAAGTAGACCCAAGTAAATCTGCTATGATCATCAATGAAAGTCACATAATATTTAAATTTCTCATGTGAACTAACCGGGGAAGGTCCCCAAACATCACTATGGATAAGATCAAAGCAGTGAGATGCTCTACTTGCATGCAAAGGGAAGGGAAGAGTTTTACTTTTACCAAGTTTGCAAGAATCACACTCAAGAGATAAAGAATAACGATCCTTATTACCAGGTAAATCAGAGTTCAATACATGAGATAAGATCTGAGTATTGGGATGGCCTAAACGACGATGCCACACCATACTAAGATCTGAAACATTATTACAAGCAAAAGACTTAATAGAAGAACGTGGAGAAAAATCTGGAACAGGTAAAAATAGTGGAAACAAGCGCCCCACTTTAGGTCCCTTCGCGATCGGCTTCCCCGTTACCTGGTCCTGCACAACACAACCATTACCAGAAAAATTAATAGCACAATTGTTATCAACTAATTGGCCAACAGAAATAAGATTCGTGGAAAGCTGAGGGGCAAGAAACACATCAGTGAACTTAGAAGAGGCATCGCCGATAGCAGCTATGGGCAAAGAGCTGCCATTGGCAGTCTGAATGGAAGATTGACCAGCGTAGGGCCGAACATGACACAAAGCGGTGGGATTATTAGTCATGTGATTAGAGGCCCCCGAGTCCACGTACCAAAGTTTAGTAGAATTGTTACCTTGAAACCCCATTGCTGATAATGCTGAAATTAATATCCGTTGCACCATTTCTGGGGTGCAGTAATCTAGTGCAGGAGGTGCAGGAACAGAGCACGCAGCTGAAGGAGAGTCGTGTGTTGCTACAGGAGGGACAATAACCGAAGTCTGAAATGCTTGGGCCTGACGATTCTGGGGGCGAATACGACATTCTTTGATAATGTGACCTTTCTTCTTGCAATAAGAACAAAACTTCTTAGGGCAAGTGGCAGCAATATGCCCATATTCCTTGCAGCAAAAACACTGCAAGTTTTTAGAATGCATAGGTGGTCCGCGTCCTTGGGCAGCATAAGCTACAGTTGTCGTCCCGGAACTGCCATGAGATTGCTCCAAAATAGCTTGAGTACTAAGGCGTTGCTCTTCGCGAAGTAACTCACCAAAACAAATATCAAGAGAGGGAACAGGAGATCTATTCAGTAAAGAGGAGTGAACAGATTCATATTCCGGACGTAGTTTCATAAGAAACTGATCACGCCGGGTAGTCGCGTGAATAGTCTGAATAGTTGAGAGAGCGACAATAGGAACATCCGCTGTAACCAAATCAGCATATTCATGCCAAAGAGTCAGAAATGCCGAGTAGTAGTCCTGGATGGAAAGACTACCATGTTGAAACATGGCAATCGCATGTTCTAATTGAAAGCGACGAGCATCGTTATCCTGATGATAAACTTTCTTCAAATAAGCCCACATAGATTGAGCGGAGCGATGGGGCCGCAAGTGGGTGACAATATGAGGCTCCACTGAACCAAGAAGCCAAGACATGATGCGTGCATCAAGCACAGCCCATGAATGAGAAGTCCCAACATCCTGAGATTTGTCAAAAGTGGATGGTTTTTCAACATCCGTGCCATCAATATGACCCCAAAGGTCTTTTCCCTTGAGAAAAAGTTCAAACTGAAATGCCCAGGTAGAATAATTTGTGCCTGTAAACTTAACACACAGCGGTGCGGAATCCATAGAAAATAAATAGAACCCGAGACAAAAGGATGGACCAAAAAAAAATCTCAGAAGAAAACTGACCCACGACAGCCACAGAAATACTGAGAAAAATGGTTGTGGTTGGGTGCAGCACGGATCAACACAGACTTGACCGAAAGACACGAGAGGCACCTCCGAAACCGAAAAGACAGAAAAGAATTTGAGGGAAGAAAAATTAGCAACCTTGCTCTGATACCATGTCAAAATATTGTGTGAATGACCGAATACCTTGGCCTTGAGTTTTGTATATTATATATAGACTTTACAAGGATGCTTTACATGGAAAGCAAATAAAAGCAAATAAATTCCAGCATGATTCTAGCCCTATACATGTAAACTATAATCTGTCAAATAATATATGCTAACTGTACAAAATAATAAATGAAGAAATAAGGAAACAATTGTGGGCTAAAATAAGGAAAGAAGGGTGGGCTAAATTAAGGAAGGAAGTGTGGACAGCAAGTGTGGGCTAAAATAAGGAAGGAAGTGTGACAGCAAAGCTGTCCTTTGATAGCTGTCCTTTGACCAGCAAAGCTGTCCTAGTGTGGACAGCAAAGCTGTCCTTTAACAAAAGCTGTCCTTTGACATTCTGATATGGTGATTTGAAGGTGGGAATCTCTATATAAATTAGCCATGAAGGTATGTTGTGATTGGGAGGGAAAATATGATTTTGTAGACATAAATAGCCTATCTGGTTTGAAACAGGTTCCTCAAGAGAAGTTTGGTAGCTTCATGTCTTGTACTAGTTCCAAATGATGCCATACTTATCATTGTTCAAGAAGTTTGCTACTTCTTAACTTGTGCTTCTCCTGTATGTGATGAGAAGCCTATGTGAGAAAAGAAAAAACCCAGTCATACCTATGTGTACATGTTCGCTGATTTTTTTCCCCTTGTAAATCAAAATTGATTCTCTGTTTTGTGGATTTAGGCACCATCAATATATTCTAGTTTTCTATTATTCCCTTTTATTCCTAGAAGCTCAAGGAGCATATATTTACTATACCTATTCTATTGTCAATTTGTGCTTCCAGTAGTGGGATAGATTTGAATAAATTTTTATTTATACACATTATTTCTCCTATTTAAATATAGATACAGAAGAACTCCTCTTGATGAAGGCCGAGCATGTGGGAGCAAGCCTTTAATCAAAATTTTGGAGCAGGCTAAAGAGGCTTGCTTGGCAAGACACATGGTTGTTGAAAGGTAAAATAAGGCTTTTCTTCGTCACGCCATTATGGATAACTAATCAGTAAGAACTTACTTCAGTTTTCACCCCTTAACTATAATGTTTTCTAGTTACTATTTCTTTCTTCACCACAATTTTTGGTTTGCCTTGCCTTGTCAAGGTGCATTATTCCAAACCCACTGACAATTATCACAAATAAGGACTTTGTGTCACTTGGAATGGGTTGGGAGAGTGTTGGAGCGATGTGCACCTATAGGCTGCCAGTTTTTATTTGCTATTTGGGGGTTCAGTTGTTTGTCAGTAACCTTAAATCTAACTAGGATTCTGAATTTTTGTATAGAGGTAATGTAATTATTTTTGTTTCATGTCATGACTCAAGGATGGTTAGCTTACTTAACACATTTCTATTTTAACAGAAAACAAGAGTCCTTGGATTAAAACTAAATGAAGGGCTAACTTTGCACCTTACCTATGGCATACCAAATATCTCATGGAGGGATCATTCAAACTTGTACATGATAGCTTTTAGATAAGTTGTGGATGAATCTTAGTTTGTGTCTGCGGCTTTTGCTCTCCCTCTTCTTAGGGCTTCTAGTGTGGTTGATCTGAGAATATTATAGCTTCATCTAGATCTCTGATTCTTCTTCTTTACTACTTTTCATGTTGTAATATGTGGATAGCATCAAGAGCACACTCGGGAACATTTAGATGTCATGTATGGATCAAATCATTCTAATTTGCACTTCATGTAAAATGTCTCCATTTGTTATAAAGAATCTCCCCTTTTTTAGGATTTTGTAATAATCTCTTAGGTTTTTACTCTCAGATATAGAGATGGTTTCATTTTCCAAAATAAATCCATTATATAGGCTGGATTTGGGTATTCAAATTTTGGGAAAACAGATCTTGGTTGAGCTTCATCCACCATGGAATAGTGAATTCCCAAACATAGCATCTCATTCAAGCCTTCCGACAGGCTCAGACCTTGCCTCAATGGTTAATTTAATCCCAATGCTCCAAACCCTCTACCATGGTTATGTCTGAAAATGGCCCTGCTTCTCATCTGCCTTGGGTAACCCAATGAACTACTATCATAGTTCATTCCCAAAGATAACACCTCATTCAAGCTGGCCAACAAGGGTGAGATTTTGCTTTAATTATTAATCTAATCCCAGTTAGCTTGGTGAAAGCTCTAACACCTCTACCACAATAATATCTGAAAGTGCCACACCACTTCTCATCTGCCCTGCATAACCTTATAACTAGCCATCAAAATTGATCTAAGGCATGCAAAACAAGGCAGTTGCCGTTCAACCACCCTTAGCTCATTTGTTGTCCTACTAGAGTAAAATGGCTTTCTCCAATCTTACATAATTAGACTCATGGGTTTGCCAAGAAATTCTTTACAAACTTGCCACCCAGGAAGAAGTGAGCAGTCATTGTCAAAGTCGTAAACCTTCACTTATTCTAAAACATCATTGGAGTTCTTCTGTATCTTAATCATGCGCAGGATGTTAAGTGTAATCCCTTGCAAAGCTCTCTACTTTTGGAATTTCCTCCAAACCTTCATCAGCAACATTCGTCACATGTGCAACAATCTCTATGGGGAACCAAAGTGATACCAGCCAAGAACAAACAACTTGTGCCATGGCTCCCATAGCCGCTAGATAGTGAAAGATAAAGACAGTAAGATGTTTCACCATTTCCCAGGAAAATAACAAAATCAATTGGGCCAAGGGCTTTGAAAGTAGTCCTTGACTTCAATGTCATAAATTTTGAACTTTCATTGGCCACTAGCCACATGAATGCTCTTACTTTAGATGGAGCTTTAGACTACCAATTAAAATTAGCCAGAAGGAAAATATATGAAGAATTATCGCTGGACAGGAAACCGAAGAAAGATATCAAGGAGAACTGCCATGCATGGAGCCAAGGACTGAATCTTCTCATCAATAAAAGATTTGTCACTAATAAACAGGAAGTAAAAAATGCTAAGAGGCAAGGGACTAGTCACTTCTGGTATGTTAAGGTATGCCAGATGTTGAGTTTTGAGAACTAGAAGATGAAGAGTGGTAAAGAACAATGGAGGAGGACATCTAGATCTTGAAACAAGATAGATGCTAGTAAGGCAAAGAGGCTGATCTTCCCAAAACAGATCCTTCTAGAAATATTTTTCTGAACCATTTCAAACCGAATGTCGAATGTAAGAAGCAAAATCAAGGAAGCCTTAGAAATAGCTTACCACAGGCTGTGGTGCAACCATATAACCACATCATCCCATCAGTTGGAATGTAAACCATAAATACTTTAATAACCATGTGCTACAATGATCGTCTCTGGTACTTCAGGGGGATTCCTTTAATTATGCATAAAGTTGTTTCATTATGACTTAGATCATATAAGTCTAAGCACTCAAGCTACTGTTAATTAAATAAAGGTCCTTTACTTAACTTGATGAGAAGAACATTGTGATTATTCCTAAGACAAATTTCCTGATGACTGTATCTTGTTCCAGTCATTTATAAGTTTAAAACATGCTAACCACTGATGCATCCAAGCCTCTTCTAGGTGTACCCCATTAACAAGAATTTGAAGTCTGAGAGATGGGTTCTAACAGGTTTTGGAAAACAGTAGTCTTAGGTTTTTGGTTATCTATTGTATGCTTCTCTTCAGCCTAAAGAGAGTTGTCACTTTACCAATTTGCTCTAAGTGTCACAGCTTTTCATAATTGGTTTAAGAAACTCAATGTACTTGGGTTGTATTACTCATATCTCAGGGTATTCTATTTAACTTTCAATGTATAGGAACTTGGGACATGTTATGAGTATTTTTACAAATCTTGGAGCTTATTGATAACATATTCTGGGCATTGGTGGTTTGAACTTGTCTCTTATCTACTGTTCCTTTTTATGTTGCTCTGTAAGCTGACGTTCTGTATTCTTTTTTCTGTTGCTCTGTGGGTTCATTCGATTGTGTCCTCTTTTCTTATTCAATGTTGTAGGGCATGACAAGGAACTGTGGGCATTAGCCAAGCTACGGAAGATTGAAAATGGGGCAGATGAAAACAAGTTTTTTCTTCTTCTGTTTTTTTCCATACATGTATAGTTTTTAAGAGGACTTGAATACAGCAGCGGCTAAACAAAATTATTGGCCACCTGTCAATGTGTTTGTAGCAGCATTGTTGTCAGGCTATTGAACCTGGTGCCTGGACCTCTACGTTGTTGGATGATACTTCATGTTTGTAACTTGATTATTCGTCTTCTTCAAACATAATACTTTTATAGAAGTGGACTGGGTGTCACATGTACTGATTGTAACAGTTCTATATATTTGTGCGCTCATGGATCTTCAGTGTGCATGGCCAATTATTATACAGAAAATTTGACTTCAAGCCTCATGTATAATTGGTTTATGATGATAAAGATATTGCCTTTTCTTCCCCTTCTATTTTAGTAAATACTTCATTTCATGCATACATGGATATAAATTTTACTTCATGGCTCTTTTAGTTCTTCAAATTACAGGATATTTGATGTCTTAGCTTGAGAGTTAGAACTGATCAGTCTAAACTTTTACAAAATTGGAGCCATAAAGTTCTTTTCTTAATATTATCTGGACTTCCAATTAAACTAAAACTTGACTTTGAGGGAGTTTTCTAGATTCTTGGAATTAGTGTGTTAATTTCCATTGATTGCAAAAGTGGGTTTGGATCCAAGGCCTTTGCCTTGACAGCCAAGGAGATGCCAAGTGGAGTTGAACATGGCTGGTGCAACACAGTGGAAGGTATGCATCATTTTTATTTCTTCATCTATCAAATATCTTTTTGGGTGGGTTCAGCCTTTCAATGTCTGTATACTTTTCCCTTATTTTGTATTCATAATAATGACTATGTTCTTTTATCACAGCCATTTCCCTTGACCGCTAGGCTAAGAATTCTATCAATGCAAGTCTGAATAAGGATTGGCAACACAAATACTTGATCACCTATGCTACATCTAACGAGATAGATCTATTTCCTAAGCAATGTCAAGCTACAAGTGCCACTATTTACTTAGAAAAGGTAACCCTTTAATTTCCATTGCTACATAAATCCTCAAGCTGATTCACTTTCTGCTATTGATCACTGGAAGGTATCGGACTCATAGTTGATATGCCTTTGGGCTCTGATTAAGATATGCCTTTGGTCACGAGTGAGAACAGAGAAAATCCTTGTCTTTTAAGTAATGAACAATGCACAACTAAGCATTGATGGGTTTTGAAAATCAGATTGGTTTTGCACGCGACCATAGTTAAAGGTTGTTCAGACCAACCTGGTTTGCAAAAGTAAAAGCATGTTAATTGCCAAAAGAAAAAAAAGGCATGTTTGTGTGTTGCTTTGATACATGTCCTCCTTGGATTAATTACTTTAACACTCCTAGGTCATAGATAAAATTTGTATCGGTGTCTTGTTTTAATCATTTTAATCCTTATGGTATAAGCTATATGATTGTGCGCATTCATGATTAGACACTAGCATGACTAGGTAAGCTTAGTGCTTTTTTTTTTTTTCATGGTTGAGGGAAAGGTTATCATACGGCACTACACTGCAAGGCTTGACTATATAGATCTTGTTTGATGATTGTCATAAGACCAAGAATGGAATGATCTTCCCAGACTTTAATTTCACCTAAATGATGGCATGAATTCACTTAGGAAACCAATTATCCTATTACTTTCCCCTCAAGAAGGGGTTGCTTCAGTTCTAGCATTCCACATCTGCCAAAGAAGACTAGATGCTCTTGTTGATGGATCAGTTTTTCTTCCAATACTTAATATCCAGCTGATAACTGCCATGATTCATGATAATGCTCCATACTTGATAAGCCATATAGCTTTCATTGAAAGAGGGAAAATGCCTCCCATCTTATGACTATAGATCCCATTCTTCAAACTTTTGAAAACATCTTAATCATTTAAAAATTTCTAAATCAAAATGAGGTTTACCAAGTAGCTATCTTAAGAGAGATTTTGCAGTTCCTGATTGGATATCACTGTATATTATATAATCCTCTAAACTAGACTTTGGACACATGGAGTTACCTAAATGGTAAAACCTTTTGCTAAACAATTGGCTTCAGAAAATGCGATTCCTTTGGCTACATTCATTAGCATGCGTAAATTCAATTTGTGACTGGTTTTCAGGACACAGCTATCCATGATAAAATCTTGCTTTTAAGTGTTTTTCCGTGCCAACAAATCCTTGCTTGAAGGTTTAACCTGAAAAGAGTCCTGGTCTTCTTTCAAATTTGTATTTCTGTCCATCTTCACCCGACTGTTACTCTGAATCAGTTAGCTGGCCAGTTTTGCCATTCAAACTGTGCTAACATCATTTACATCACAAATTCCAAGGCCCCTTTGTTCTTAAGGGTCACAAATGTTTATATCTGGTATGCAGGTTGGAGATCTCTTTGAAGTTTATCAATACCATTCCAACTTAACAATTCATTTATATATGCTGAGGTATAGATGAAATATACCTTCTTTGGGGAGATTTGAAGCTTTCTAACCTTGTAGTTTAATAGTTCTTTGCTGGAAAATGAAAAATAAAAGGGGTAAATTTACTTCTATTATGTAAGTGAAGCTCTTCGATTTTTCTCTTTGCCTTTTTATTTTATTTTATTTTATTTATGCCCATCCCTAATATATAGGCCACTGAGTGGGTTCTTAATTCAAGATCTAAACATTATTAGAGAAGTAAATACCAGATTTATCAAATTTAAATGTCTTACAGCAAGCAAGCTCAACAAAGATCGGCTGATAGATTGTAAATTTTTCTTCATTTCTTATTATTATTTGCATGAGTGAAAATAACACAAACCCCACTAGCTGCAAGATTGCCCCATGATCACATATCTTCTTTGATCATACATTTACACACAAAAACTCTCTTTCTCATAACATACATCATGAGCTTACATCCCAGATGTAATTTACAAGGAGTAAGAAATTTGGAAGTAGCATAGTGCTAAGTATACTCATATTATAAACCCCAAATTGTTAAATCCAATCTAATACCTTTGAAACCATGCTTGTATCCACAGATGCAGTGAATGGGTTAAAAGAACTACAAGGGTTCTAAATCATTGAGAGAGATTACTGACAGTACCTTTGATGAAGAGTCTCTCAATAGAGACCTGTGATTCAGCAGACTCTTCTTCATCAAACACCACCCATACTTTACTTATCTTGGTCTCTAGCGTGCAAGAAAAAAGAGTCGGTGATAAAGTACTCTCACTTGTGTGGTCATCTTTCTCGCCTTGGCCTTCTGTTCCTGTCTTTGTCGACTGCATCTTGGTTGACCTTGTAAGGTAATCCAAAATAGCAGGCGGCTTAGAGCCAGCTGCTTTGGTGGTCAGTACAGAACCATATGGAGTTGGTGTAAAGCTTAAGAGTTGTTCCAATGCCAGAACATGATCGATTGATATGATTTGGACCGATGGGTACTCCAAGTTCTTATTCCCAATTATTGTTTTGCAATGTTCATACAGATCATGAAGCTCCTGGCTCTGCTGAGAAGCTCTCCTTAGTATGTTGCAGGCTAGAGCTCTCACCGGTCTCGTCAATTCAAAAAACATATTTACCAGAGCTGCAACCCCTTCACAAAAAGCCATGTAAACTTGGAAGCTTTCTTTCAGGGTGTTGCTCATGGCCACTTGAGCCAAGCTGTCTGAAGGCGAAATCTCAGAGGGTGAGCAATCCAAGACCCTATCCAGAAGGATTTGACATCTGGGCAATCTACGCAACACGGTATGGATTAACTTCTCCTCATAGAACTGCAACTCCAAGGCTTGTGACATGACAGGTTCAAGCTTTCCAGCTTGGTTAATGACCCAGCCCATTCTTTCTTGTAGATAAGCAGCATACCTGTGTAGGAAACAAACTGAAGGCTCGGTATTACTCATCAGGAACCACCCAGTAGTCATCCGGAGATGCCCTGAAACATGGGCACCGCGCAGCTGTTGCTCAAAGCAGCGATTGCCTCCACGCAGAAGGCGATGAATCAGCACGAGAGTCTTGAGGGCCACCAGGCGGTCTCTGGTCTTTCCAAGGCGGCGAGAGATTCTTTCAGCAAGAAAAGTTATTGAGGACGGAGAGTTAGAGACAAGGAAGAGGATCTCATGCATGTATTTGTCATCAATGGGGCTGTCATCATGGCCGGTTGCTCGCACCACCGCCACCTCTAAGTCAGAAAAGCCATCATGATGGTATATCATGGCCTTGCCAATGGAAGCATGGTCCTTCACTGAGCCAAGAGCTCGCCGGAGCTTGCCCTGTACGTCCACCCCCATCTCTGTCTTCTCCTGGTTGGACTTATGAAGGAAGAAGCCCAGACTATGATGAGAGAGCTTTGCTGCAGATAGGCTGACATATATACATATACATGTATATAAAGACTTGGAAGGAAGGGTGTGTTGTCTCCGTGTGAGCCTTTGCTTTTCAAAATTAAGAATCAAAAACCTAGTTTTTTTAGGACATGACAAAGTGGCCTCAAGGCTCAAACAATTTGAAATACGAAGGAGACAATATGGGTCAGAATGTTCTGTGTGAAAATGGATATGTCCAAGTCTGCAAACCACAGTACTATAATAATGCTAGCTGTACAGTACGTACTAAGTGATTCACATGCAAGTCAACTCGGTCAATCTGTCTTACACCAAAATTCTTGCATTTACTTTGATTATTATTAGAAAAAGGAAAAAAATGGACAATAAGTGGAACATTTTAAATATATCATGAAATCTGGTATAAATATATTGATCAAAGTATAAAGTAATAGGGTCGTACAGAAGGTACAAGGTAATAGAACTCGGGTAGGAAGTAATGGTTCTCAGTTAAATATGACATTACTTGATTATTAGTGCATGCTTTTTTGGTTGTTACCCAAAAAAATCCTTAGCTACCAAAATAATCCTTAGCACTAATGCCTTAGATGAGTCAGGCGAGGGATTTATCTGATTGGATGGCTTCGTAGGACCCACTTGTTCAGCATTGCAGTTTGATGAACTTCTGCACCATCAGCATTTGTACTACAATATAGTGTAATGTACTCACAACAAAAAAAGTAACTGCATTTTTCTATATATATTTTCTTATCCTCCTTGTCCTCACACGTAAAAATACTTGCTTTTGTACCATGCTTCCTCATCCCCTCAATACTTTATAGTGAGATTAGTGGGATAGAGCATCAGATGAGTTGACACAGCTTAAATTCTTTAGATTAATCGCCTTATTTATTTATTTTCTTTGGGTGATGTGATCATGTGATATAGTGTCGTTATATTAAAAGTAACAAGGATAATATCTGATAAATTATAAGTTAAATAGTTTAAATTTCATTTTGTTTTCATAAATTAAATGAAAGTATCATGAACTTCTCTCCCAAGAAGACGATGTGAACTCCTGTGCAGCTTAGATTTTGAAGTTTGTCATAAAGCTTGTCTTTTAGAGAAAAAACATAAGAGGACAAATGAAAAAGAAAAACAGGGATAACAAAATAGGCATTGGGGGAGGGAAGTCAATCCATGTTATAGGCGGCATGTGAGAGAGAGAAAGAAAAAGACTGCAGGTAAGTAGACAAAGTTTGAAATCAGAATAAAGGGAGATGAATATTATAGGGGGCCTGGTTAGGGAGAAATAGGGTTTTGTGTTGATTGCCCTCACCCACTATAGCCTTGGATTCCCTTTTTTAAAATACTAAATATACAACTAGTGTTCATTAGCGTGACCTCTTTCAAGGATGAATTGATTGTTATGAATATGAAAAGGGGAATAAGAAAGAGTGCTTTAGAAGCTTTCTTTGTAAGTACTTTTGAGTTTGTGGGTACAAATGAATATAATATATTTGGAAGAGTCAACCAAGCAAAGAAAGGTGTTTGAGTGGTGGGGGAAAGAACCTCATTCCCTGGGAATAGGATTCTCATTCTCCTGCATCAAAATCTCTCTCCATTTGCAAACATACAAACCTCTTTGACTTTGAGACACCTTTTCTTTTATCTCATTCAGTGGTTCCTCCTTCATTATCATTCAAACTTCCTTTCTTCTTTACTTCCTTTCCTTTATGGATGTTGAAGCCCCACCCCCCTCACCCTGCATAGAAATTAGTTAAAAGAGAAAAAAGGCTTGTCATATTCTATTATAAAACCCATTATCTCCACACAAGTCAAGACCCCTTGTATCAATCTAAAATTCTTGCCCCCTCATATTCTATATATACCTTAAGATAATGATCATAAACCTTAGATATGTGTTGTAAAGTCCCCTCCAATGCCCTGCTTTGGAATTGTGGTGGAGATGATGGTTGGAGTAAAATATTCTCCTCCCTCAACTTGGACAAACACTCTTTGACAAAGCCCCAACTTGCCCATCCTTTGCTATTCCTAGAGCTAACATCTCTGTCCCCTCTAATTCTTGAAGATGCGATTCATATCATCGGTCGGTATCCTCTGCAGATTTGCTTCCTTTCCTGCATATTATCTAAAAAGAAATGTTAATCATATTATGCATTGCCATACTGATTTATTCCCTCAAAACAAGCAACTAGAGCTAAACATAATTTAAAAGAGAAGTTATCTCGTAGAGCAATGTATGTTTCATTGGTTATAATTCATGGATTCATTGGGAAAACCAATGATTCTCTCTGATTTTTCTCCTCGAAACAAGCAACTAGAGCTAAACAATAATTGAACTTAGATGTTATTGTATTGATAATACTATATTTCATCAGGCATATTTATCCATCATGGAAGTCATGATTCTCTTTGATTTTTCTCCTTAAAAGAAGCGACTACATTATCGTATCAAGCATGATATACATCATCGACCATATTGATCTGTGCATCACTCTGCTTAATTCATGAATTGAGTAGTTATAATTATTCTCTTCGATTTTTCTCCCAAAACAAGTAACTACAGCTTGCACACGCTCAAAGAGATAACAAGACAATACCATAAAGCACTAGACAACTTCATTGTCTCTCATCCCACCTGTAGCAGAAGCATGGAGATAAACAGTTTCGCCTATCCATGAAACTCATTTATGGTCCTATTTGAGATAGCTCTTTATTTTGGACTTGAAGTAGAAGCTGAATACAGCCAAAATAATATGTAATACTAGTATTGTAAAAGTTTTCATTAAACATGAAATAGTTTATTGCATGAGCCAAAATTGAACTTTTTCATGAAACAATATCTTCAGAGCCTCTATATTAAGCTCCTTTTAAAGTCATAAGTTCTTCAACAAATTACCCAAGCAGGTCCAGAAACTCTCCTTGAGTTCAATAAAGAGTTTTCAGCTTCTCATAAGCCAAATCCAAATAAGGCCCAAGTGATGCAGCATTTCCTAAAAACATTCAAAACTGTAACACCTCTATTCTATTGTGAAGTCACTCTTTACTGGTTCTATCAGTATCTGTTTTTGCATCCTGTTCATGAAGGTTTCAGGATTAGTTTGCAGCGGACAGTCTGTTTAATGCAACCTTCCTCTGGACTTTGAAGTACTGGTGATGTAAATGACAAATCAATGAAATAACAGACCAAACAAAGGAAATTCAATCTTACTTTAAACTTCAACAAAGATCAACATAGTGCAAAAGTCCATTGGGATATCATCCTAGTACAGAGAACAATTAAGCAGCTATGCAATGTAATTCAGCTCTTTTCTATACAAAAATAACATTATTCTACTAAGGGTTTTGGTTGTGATTTCTAGATATCTAAGGTGTCATTCTCTTTACAAATTCCAATACACTATTTCTTGGAGATTTAAACAAATCATAGTAGAACAGTTATTTGTAATGGCAATTTTATTGAGATTTACATAATCAGCTCTAATGAGCTTAGACAAAAAGGCCTACTGAGTAGTATATCATTAGGGAATTGATGGGCAACCAAAATTTAACATGATGTTTGGTGTGGAGAGAGGTCTCTTACGGATTAGTTTCCAAGTCTTTTTGACGGGACAATTATTTGAGGATCTTCAAGCAGCAGATTGGGTGAAGCTTGGTTGGCAGCAAAAGTCAGAGGAGACCTTGTTTTGTCAGAAGACTCAAATGATCAAGAGCTTGAGATGGTGTTATTTCATGGTGTGCATTCACAGAGGTGATCTCCCCAAATCCTTCTCTTGTTCCCACTCAATGGTTGGTGTTCTGCTGCTCAGACCAACATGGGGTATCATTGCTTGGGAAACGGTTTGGGTGAAGATCCTCAACATTGATCAGTTGATGCAGAGGGTAGGATATTGGTGAGCTGGTGTTGTTGGAGTACAGACTCTATTCATAAAAACATAAATCTATGGGGTGACGATACAAGTTCAAACCTTTCCAAAGCAAGGACTGACTTGGTAGTTTCTTGGGGAAACTGAGCTATTACATCTATGGTGTTACCCATCAATACCCTGAACTACGCACCCTAGTTCAATTAATCACACATCCCCTGAGAAGGATATAGCAAGTCAAGAAACCCAACCAAGGAACAACTGAAACCTACATAGCATGATATTCTGCACTCCTGCACTTTTAAATTCATAGCATATTAAAGAGGGGTCTCAACAGAGAGAGAAAAAAAAAGAACTAAAAACAAGAAAGGAGGTTAAGAAGAACTGTTCTATTCATTTTGACTGATAAATTGGAAGAAAATAGACCAATTCTTTCATAAAATAATGTTGCTAAATGTCTAAGAGTTTTGAGTTTAACATTCTTTTTTCTTTATAATTTTCTGAAACATGGTTGAGAAGAAGCCTTCCTTTTCATTACAATGATAGCCAGCCCACCTTTCATGCAGAAGGTGGGATGGTTGTTTGAGGTTCAAAAGCAGTTCCCATGAAGAACAGGTGATGTGTCATCTGTACTCTTATGAATATTGATGTTAAAACATAAATCAACAGCAACTTGTACCCAAAGTATGTATTCCCAATCTGTCAATCCTACTTGAGAGGCTTCAAACCCTGCACATATCCAATAAAAGTTTCAATAACTAGACTCTTTTTTTTTCTTTTTAATTTTGGTGAAATGGAAAGCAAAAGGAAGCCATGGGGGCAACAACAATTTGAGCCAAATTGAAGACAGATTTCTTGAAAAGATGGCCATACATGTTTGTGATATAGGTATTTAAAAGAAACAAAAGGATTGAGGACCTCTTGAGAGGAAAATTGCAGACATCAAGAAAGATTATGCATGAAACAATCATTGGCCATGCTGTCAAAGTTACTTTCCAAGTTATGAGTCATAAACTAAATGAAGAGAAGAAAGAATAACAAGAGACACACAACTCATGATTTAAAAGCACACATGTCATAGCAACATCAAATAACATTAATCTTTTTTAAAATCGTAGTTTTTGTATACAAGACAATGTAGTAATATGAATTTTGTTTAGCCTTATTGTTCCACTATTATGGATCAAGGTTCTGAGTATGCTTTACTATATGTGCAAATAAAACAGTACAATGTCTACTAGAAAATATTTTTTTGCTAAATTGTGGGTCATGAAGAATCATCACAAGCAGATTGGTAAGATCCCAATATGAGGAGTTAATAGTTCATGGTTTATTCTAAATAATACAAGTCATTGACTAAGGACATAAACCTCCAAAGTTCTTCAGCTCCTTCAGCTACACATGAAAATCCATGTCCTAGCTGTAATCCTTCCATCGATGATCCTCCTATTCTTCCAAAGGTTGATATCCATAATTTACCAATAACTCTTGGTTACTACTAAAAAAGTGCATATTATTGGTGTTAATTTTTGTATATTTTACACCTATTGGGTAGAAATCATGTCTAAAACACTCAATTCACATATTATTGTTCTTGCAAAGGTTACCAGTGATTTTAAGGTGTGATTGATGTCAAAATGTGCATAAAGGAAAATAAGCTCATGAGAAGATAGTGAAGATGATGTTGCTGATGGACAAAATGTTTAAATTTGCGCAAGTAATGAAACCAGGACAAGGAGGAATGAGATCAGTAAATGGAGAAGGAAATAGCCATTTCACATGGTCATTCAAAATTTAGCCTGATCATGCCAAATGAGCCAGAGGAGGTTAAGTTGCAGGAAGTTGCAAGCAGTTGAGGACTTGAGTCTGCACCATCATATGAAATCTCACAAGAGGATGCCAAATGGTCCAGAGAGAATTCCAACTTGCTGCCAATCAACTTTTGTTTTCACATGGTCATGCAAAATTAGATCCTTTGTGTGAAATTGCTGATTTTTGGCACCAAATCTCAGATTTTTGAAATTGGAAGATTCTAAAAGGCCAATGAGATGATGCCAAATGTCCACTTCACCTTGGCCTATAAATAGGAGTTTGAAACTCTCATTTTGATTCTTTTAGATTTTTTGAAATTTCTTTTTAGCTTTTATATATTTTGGTTTTTAGCCATTTTTAGATCTTTTGTAAGAAAGTTTTCGTACTAATTTTTTTTTACATTTACTTTCATTTTCTCACTAGCCAAACATGTTGTGTAGAGTAGATCTCACAAACATGAGTGAGTAGATTTCCATTTTCTCAGAGGAAGAAGGATCTAGAGTCAAGATCCATGGTGGATTAGTCACTTAAAGCTAAGATTAAAAGGTAATTTTTATTGAATTGATTGATTGATAATGAGGAAATTTTATCTTTTAATTGCCTTGAATAAGGAATATAATGAAATCTCAATTGATTAACTGAATGCTTAATATTAGATTTAGTGAGATCATGTAGTTTCATTATAAGATCTATTAGAAGGTAGTTAAAGATGAATTGAGCTTAATTGTGAATAATTAATGAATGAAATTAGTAGGATTCCTAATTTGAGATTTTAATGAATCTAGATTTAAAGATAAATCAAATATCAGTTTAGGTAAGATTTTAAGATCTTCAACCTAACTTTTAGGGGGGGGTGATAGATATTCAGAAATTAAAAAATTCTTTTTTTTGTAATTTATGGTGTTGGGCGAGACTGTATAGTGGAGAGAGTTCGATGTCTCTCATAAGCTTCTTGGAGTGGATAGCCTCCAGATAAGGGCTGGTGGGGTTTTTTTGCTTTCTTTTTGGTTGTGAGGCTTAACTAGTTTGTATACTCCCTGTATACGTTGTGGCTTTCTGGCCTCTTATCAATATATTTTGCGCTTATCTATAAAAAAAAAAAAGATCTTCAACCTAACTTGATGAAAAATAGATCTTAATGACCCTTTCACCATAGAAATTAATTTCTAGTGAATTTGGAATCCAAGAACCTTTTCCTAAATAGATTTTGCTCTAATTTTGGTCAATTTTATCTTTTTACTTACAATCAAATTTTCTCAACTTCCATCTATAATTATTCACTATCTCATTTTTTTCATCATCATCTCAATTCTCATTATTTTCCCTCTTAATTGTCAAACAGATTCATCATCTTAATAGATAACACCTAAAGCTGCTATATTACTATAACTATTGTTAAAAACCATTTTTTATCAAGCAATTCTACTTTAGCATGATTAAGTTAGGCTATAAATTTGGTTTTGATACGACAAAATTCATTGATCACCTCTTAATAAGGGGATTAATTCGTCTGTACAACATCTTATTTCTAATTTTGTTTCTCACCACTCTCCATGTTCATCATATTGTGTGCTTCTTTTGTATCTTGTTTTTATGATCATATAATATATATTTAGACTTATCTCACTTGCACTAACAGAAAGTTCCCAAGGGTCAATCTACCCCATAAGATATATGAAAATTTTTAAAAGAATAACTAAGCAAGAAATTTGACATGGTGAGAGGATTAAATTCTTCAAAAGTTTAATTAATGATGCTATTGAAACATGTAAATTTTTTTTTTTTTTGATAAGTAAATGAATTTCATTAAAAAAGGCGCTAAAATAGCGACTCAAAGTATACAAACCTATACACCCGCCATCAAAGGCCAAAAGACAAAAAAGAAAACCGATTGCCACAGCCTACTTAGACCCCAACCAATAAATAAAATTAGCTATAGTTAGAGGGCAATCGTCTATGAACAACTTAGCCTCAGCCCATAAGGTAAGAATAAAAGAGTGTTTCAATCTCTGAATTGACAACGATTCATCCTTGAAAGCCAATCTATTTCTCTCCTTCCAAACCGTCCAAAAAATGTGAAGAGGAGCAGCTCTCCACACCTTCTTGCGATTTTTGCCCAGAAAATAACCATTCCAAGTTAGAAGGGTCTCTCTAACTGAAAAAGGCAAAACCCAAGGCACCCCAAATAGAGCAAAAAGAAGATCCCATAACTCCCTCGTCCTGGAACAATGAAGAAGAAGGTGGTTTATGTTCTCTTCTTTCTCAAGACACATAAAACATCTATTCGCCAAGGCCCATCCTCTTTTCTGGACTAGATCCAATGTTAAGGCTTTTCCCCACGTAGCCTCCCATGCGAAGAAGCTTATCTTGAGCTGCACATTCACGTTCCAAATAAAGCTTGAAGGAAACAAAGATGAACCACCCGCCTCAAGAGCTATGTATAGGGACTTAACCGAGAAATTACCGCTTTTGGTTTCAGTCCAGGATACCGTATCCTCCACATCCTCAAAAACTCTTTTACTCTGAATTCTCTCCATAAATCTTTCCGCCTCCTCAATCTCCCAGTCATTGAAAGCTCTTAAGAAACAGGGGTTCCAACCCCCCCTTCCCCCCTCAACCAAGGGAGCCCAAATATCTGCCACCCACGCTTCCTTCTCAATCGTCAAAGCAAAAAGAGAGGGAAAGGTCATACACAGAGGAGACTCCCCACACCATCTATCCCTCCAAAAGCTCACCCTTCTCCCATTACCAACTATGAAAGCCAACCTATCACTCACCAACTTCCAGTCCGCCCTAATTCCTTTCCACAAACCCAACCCATGAGCCTCTCTCACTTCCCGCGAGCACCATCCCCCTCTAGCTTTTCCATACTTCCCTCTAATCACTTGATTCCACAAGGCCTCTCTTTCATTTGCGAAACGCCAATTCCACTTAGCAAGAAGAGTCTTGTTAAGGAGGGAGAGGCTTTTGACCCCCAAACCTCCTTTCGCCTTACTTAAACACACCAACTCCCATCTTACTAAATGAGGCTTATGATCCAAATTGCCCCCACCCCATAGAAAATCCCTTTGGATTTTCTCTAATCTCCGTCTAACTGAGTTTGGTAAGCACAATAAAGACATTAAATAGATGGGTAAATTCGATAATGTACTACGAATGAGAGTCGCCCTTCCTCCCTTGGATAAATATTGTCTCTTCCACATAGATAACCTTCTTCGAAAGCACTCTTCCACACCATCCCAAACTGTAACTGACTTAAAAGGAGCACCCAGGGGCATCCCCAAATAGGTGGTTGGAAGACTACCCAGACTACAGCCAAAAACTCCAACAAGATCATCCATACTCTCCACCCTCCCTACTGCAATTAGTTCACTTTTTTCCAAGTTTATCCTCAATCCTGAAACCGCCTCAAACCACATAAGAAGCCAACTGAGATAAGTCAACTGATCTTGTGAAGGTTTGCAAAACACCAGAGTGTCATCAGCAAACAACAAGTGGGAAATTAGGACCCCTTCTTCGCTTCAACCTTTCACCCTACAACCAGATAAAAAATCACCCTCTACTGCCCTTTTAATGAACACACTAAAGACCTCCATAGCAATGACAAAGAGGTAGGGGGAAAGGGGATCGCCTTGCCTCAAACCCCTGGAGCTTTGAAAAAAGCCCGTAGGGGTTCCATTGATCATCACTGAGAAACTTGCAGTGGATATGCACCACTGAATCCACCTAATCCATTTCTCACCAAAGCCCATTTTCTTCATGATTGTGAGAATAAAATTCCAGTCCACTTTATCATACGCCTTCTCTATATCCAATTTGCACAAAATGTCGCTCTCATTATTCTTAAGGGTTGAATCAATGGCTTCATTGGCTATCAACACTGCATCTAGGATTTGTCTACCTTCCACAAACGCCCCTTGAGCTTTGGAGACCACCTTTCCAACCACTTTTTTTAGCCTATTGGCTAAAACCTTGGCCAGCCACTTGTACAAGCTTCCCACCAAGCTTATAAGCCTATAATCCCCTAAAGCTTCAGCCCCTACTTTTTTTGGGATTAAGACCAAGAATGTAGCATTTAGGCTTTTAACAAATTTGCCATTTTCGTAAAATTCCTTAAAGAAGCCGATCACATCAGCCTTTACGAAATCCCAAGCAAAGAGCCAAAATGCCATAGAGAATCCATCTGGCCCCGGGGCTTTGTCCCCATTACAGCCCACTAGAGCATCAAATACCTCCTCTTCCATAAAAGGAGTCTCCAATGCATTAGCATCCAAAGGCTCCAACATCTCAAACTGCAGCCCAGAAACAGAAGGCCTCCATTTCCCCGGGTTAGACAACAATGTCTTAAACGCATTGGCAATCCCTTCCCTAATATCATTCTCCTCCGTAAACCAAACTCCGTTAATCTTAATTCTGTCCACATTGTTCCTCCTCCTGTGTGCGTTGGCCATTTTGTGGAAAAAACCGGTATTTCTATCTCCCTCTTTTAGCCACACTTCCCTAGATTTTTGCCTCCACATGATTTCTTCAAGTAAGACCCATTTCTTATATTCTTCCTTCGCTTCGTTTCTAGCTTCTAGCTTTTCCAATGACAGCCTGTTGGTTTTCTCCTTTGCATCCCAATACTCCATCTGCTCTAAAGCCGTATTCTTTCTATATTCAACCCTTCCAAAGCTGTTTCTGTTCCACTCCTTCAGCTTAGCCTTCATAAATTTTAGTTTTTCAGCCAAGATAAAACTTGCGGATCCACTGAAGCTACCTTCCTCCCACCATAGCTTCAATAAATCCTTTACACCTTCCGCTTTCAACCACATGTTCTCGAATCTAAACGAGATAGGGCCTCTTCTCAAACCCCCACCGTCCATAAGAATCGGAAAGTGATCGGACACAGGTCTTAGAAGAAGAAACTGCCTCGCATCTCCAAAATGGCTATCCCACTCCTCATTAATCAAAAAACGATCCAACCTTGAAAAGGACTGGTTATCCGTTCCTCCAGTCCAAGTAAAAGGGCCCCCCACCATAGGCAGATCTTTTAACTCCAACTCTTCTATTGCTTCTGCGAACCTTCTCATAATTGAGTTCAAGCTCCCTCCTCTGCTGCTCTCTTCCGGTCTCAGAATGGCATTAAAGTCCCCTGCAACGCACCACGGCCCATTCCAAAGCCCCTTAATGGCCCCCAGCTCTTCCCAAAAACTCTCCCTCTTCCTCCTTAAAGTTGGCTCATAAACCCCTGTAAACGTCCATATAAAACCATCCTCGCAGCTCTTAAAAGTGCACGAAATGGAAAACAATCCTTTTTGCATGTCAACCAACTCCAACATCCTGTTGTCCCAAATCACCACTATTCCTCCGGCTGCACCCCTTGAGTCTACAGCTCCCCAATCAAGGAACCTGCCCACTCTTAAGCTCCGAGCAATGCCCGTTGATATTTCCTGAATCTTGGTTTCCTGAAGGCAAACCAAGTCCACCCTATTTTTCCTAATCAAGGCTTTGATCACCTTCCTTTTGTCGCAATTATTAGCCCCTCTTACATTCCAGGTGAGCATTCGGAGCTTCATTTAGACCTGCTCGTGCTTCCCCCTCCTTCTCCTCCTCCTCCACCTCCAATATAGTTCACCGTCCACTCCAATTTTCTCAGTTCTCTTTCGAATTTTGACGGCTCTAATTTCCTCCTTTTTCTACCATCTAACTTGCCTTTTTGAAGCTTCCTCTCTTTCATTCTTTTGAGCAAAAACAATATTTCCCCTTCAAATCCCTCCGTCGGCATTCCTAGATAGCGGCTAAATTTAGCCAAGCTACTGGACTGCCAACACAGATCCCCCTCTTTGCCCCTCTCCTCCTCGTCCTCTTGGGAGACTCTTTCCAAAGCCCCTACTGATAACTCCTCGGTATTCCCAGACTCTCTACCCACCAAATCCGAAACCTCAGCCTCCCTACCATCTACCAATATCATCCTTAGCGGGTCCATGACTGCTCCCCCTCCGTCATCTGAAGTTGTTCCCCGGTCGGAAACCCTAACCATGACAGCACCTTCCCCATCCCACCCAGAAGGAGTAGAAAAGAGAGAGATATCCCGTTTCCCCAAAGACAAAAAAGGAGAATGGGTTTGATTGGAATACTTGGAGGCCTCCTCCAATAATGCCTCGTTAGTGATTTCTGAGAGATTGACGGCCGGGCGAGGCGATCCCAGCTTGGACCCAAACAAATCCCCCTCCTGCTCTCCGCCACCACTGTAACACCCATCGGGAGCCCTAACCTCTTTTGCGATCTTCAAAATGGGTCAGCCCTCCCCCACCAGGCCTTTAGTAAGCTTCAGATTGGGCCGGCCCATTTTCTCTAAGCTTTTGATCCCTTGGCCCTCCACATCAGGCCCTCTTACCCAACTCGATTCACCTTGCCGGCCCAGTGGTAGATTTCCTCCAAGCCCAGAGCAAGGACTCTTCCCCCAAGCTGAAGATCGGTCTCCCGTTGACCCATCAGCCTCTGTTGCTGCTCCCAACACAGTACCAGAGGACTGAGCTTGCTTGCTGCAGCTTCCTTCACCTACTTTGTACTTCTCAGCCACTTTTGCAGGTTCCCCATACGTCTTTTCTCTCACCCTTTTGAATCCGGCGTGTGTATCTCCTTCTCCGTCATCCCTAACCTCCCGCTCCTTGCCCTTTTCTTTACTTTTCGCCGGAACCACTTCCGACAAGCCTGGTTTCACCTCCCACCATAGCTGGAGAGCATAACAAAGTGATCCCACTACTACTTGCATGGTACTCAGCCACTCTACGCCTACATATCTCACTGATATTCTGGCCCACCTTAGCTCCTTGCACTTGGCAGTGTTTTCATCCACTGCGACGAACCCCCCGCAACAGTCCCCTATCTTTCTGAAAGCTTCCTGACTCCAAAAGTGCAACGGCAATCCCACGACTCTCACCCAAACACTCTCGGCTCTCTCGCCATTTTGAGAACACCCCACTTTTGGGTCCCACCTGTCCAAATGCAGAGTCGATTCCTTGAACCATCTGCTTCCTCTTAAAAGCACCTTGTCTGCCTCATCTAAACCCCCGATATTTAACTTGTTCAATACTTAACCTTGTTTAGGGAGACTTCATATCAGAGTATCACTTGATTTAATTAGTAGATCCTTTTCACAATTAGTCAAGACATGAGATTTCTCTAGAGACAGTTTCTAATGCTTCACTACTCAAATCAATAGTAGCTTCTTCAATGAACCATCCCAGTGAGATCTATCCTCTTTGTCACAATCTCATATATAAAACCAAGCTACTGAAAATCTTCTCTCTTATTTGCCTGTGTTTGTTTTTGCTGTTATTTGTTTATCTTGCCTGGAGATTAAAATGATGAGCATCTATGATGTAGGATTTGTGAAAAAGCAAGGACTCTTTGGGTGTTGCTTTTCTCTTTGTTCGGGGTGCCGTGGGTGCTGCCAGCCACGGTGAAGGAGATGCTTTTGGGGTGGAATGGGACCTTTGTGGGTAAGAAGAGGAAGGGTGTTTGGAAAGCAAGTCCTTTGTGCCTATTTTGGACGGTTTGGAAGACAAGGAACAAAGTGGCTTTTGAGGAAATAGAGCTGTCAACTCAAAGGCTTAAGTCTTCTTTTGTTTATCTTCTTTGGTCGGAGACAAAGATGTCTATAAAAGATGGTCCCTCAACCTTAGTTGATTTTGTTGATTGGGTGGTCTCCCGTTTAGGGTGGTTTTTGGGTTGCTCCTAGGGCCTTGGCGTTCAGCTAGGGTGTGAGGGGCGTTTTTTCATTTTTGTAATTCTAGCCACTGCTTTGGTGGCTTTTTAATACAATCTCTTTATTTATCAAAAAAAAAAAAATCTATGATGCAGGATTTGTGTTCTCTCACCCCACAAGGTGTATTGTTTCTCTTCCTTAATCTTAGAACCCTACTAGTTTGATGCTACTATGCCATTACTTATCTTTTCTTACTCCTTTTTCGGATTTCCTATAGACTTTTGGCTTCCTTTTCCTTTTATCCCTACATCTTAGATCATTTAAACTCCTCTTATTTACCAGTCCTCTATTCGTTTACTTGCAAACCCTTTATATTTAATTGCCCAGGCAAGTGAAATTTCTTTCATTAGTTAATGCATTTTAGTTATATTATGGCTAGGTTTTTTTATTTCCAAACATATTGCAATTATTTATTTATTTATTTATTTATTCTCCTTCTAATGAATTGGTGTCAAGCCAACAAGGAAATTCAGAAATG
Organism: Vitis vinifera; assembly: GCF_030704535.1. NCBI lineage: Eukaryota > Viridiplantae > Streptophyta > Magnoliopsida > Vitales > Vitaceae > Vitis > Vitis vinifera. The sequence goes on from NC_081822.1 coordinate 36,571,784, forward strand.
ATACTGCAACTCCATAACACGTGAGACTTCTCTTTTCCATGTTTCTGTTATGCCATTCTTATACTTCTTTGACAAAATGAAAGAACTTATTTATTTACTGTTATAACTCCTAAAAACATGGCATCCCAGACCCTAATAATTCCTTGGTATTTAATGACACATAGCTAGTCTATGCAAAAGATAGAGATGCCTGCCTGAAGCCCACCCTAAAGCCCATAACTAAAAATGAGCCTAGCAACAAGACCAGACATTCTCCATGTTGCAGTTCCCTCCAGTGATTTCTAGGTTTCATAAAAAACCTAGTTGGTTACTTTCAATTATGTAAATCCTAAACTCAAACCGAATAAAGATGTAGCTATCTTTCTTTCACTCATTGAGCGGAAAAGCCACCATTTAACCAGAATTTCAGTGTCGGTGGCAGAAGTCTTGCTCCTGGTAACTTTCCCAAGCATGCTAGCCAGTTTAGTTCCAAAAAAATTGAGAGCAAGACACAAGAAGGATGTGTGCTTTAAATAGTAAGTTCTGACTAAATAATTGGCTAGAGAGAACATGGAAGGAATAGAAAATACACCCCAGCATTTTATAATCAAAGAGTAATTTTATAATTCACATAATATACTTAACCAGTAAAAACTGTCCTAATAAACCAAACTCTTTCCCAAGAGTTATGGGCCAACAGACTACAAAAGAATTAGCTCTAAAAGATCTATATTTTGGGAGACAAGTGACTTCAATAAGCCATGCTAGATCCCAGTTTTTTTCTGCTGGCCTTCTTAAGATTCTTTTAGGTCCTACACAGTTGGTATTCAGTAGTTATGGAGCTGCTAAATCCAGGTGGTCTCGTAAGTTCCTCTTCATGAATAAGGAAGACATAAAACCTCAAATAGCAAAGCTTGTCTTAGTGGATTCTCTCAGACTAGCAATCACCATACAGTTTGCATGTCCTTTGGGGTACAGAAAGGGTTCCCATTCCTGAATTTTCTGACTGAGCAAAATACCATGTCAATTCATTGGATTAATATTCCATATAGATTATCACCCAATGCAACCTACTAAAACTGAGCGTTTTGTGTCTTTTAACAATCTGGCAGTTTGAACTATACTAGTTCAGTATACTAGTTCAGTATACTAGTTCCTTGTTAATCACTTATTTCTAGTCAGCAGGAGGATTGAATATATCAAAAATGGATCATAATCCTTCCGTCCTTCAAATTCCATTGGTGGGGCTGTGCACCAATGACAGACATCATGTCAACCAAATTTACATAGACAACATAACTCAGGAATTACAAGTGTGGACCTATTACTGATATTTAGACAAAAGAGTGAATCTTGAAACACAACCATGAAGTTCATGATTCCAGAATTATTATTTAGGAGAGAAGAAAGAAAGAGCTTGAGGAGTTCTACCTTCGATGTCCTCAGCTCATTCACTGCCATCCGAAGAGAATCATCAGAGAGAACCAAACGTGATAGAGCCCCGGTGCTTAATCTGTAATATTCAATAAAGACAACTTTAAGGGGTAATGTTTCATGACTATATAAGCAAATGGTCATCCACCAAACAAGAGTTAACCTTAAAGAGATTATGGAAAGAATTTCTAGTGTTGGCATATTTTGTTACAAATTTAGGGAAGCTGTAGCATGCATGCCCAATTCAAATATGCTTTATTGTGTGTTGCATGTGTATTGAAGGCCATAAAAAACAACTTCTCATGCACATGTAGGCATGGTAAGTTAGCTAGAGACCATAGGTTCACACGATGGTTAAATCCTCAATAGCCTCTTTTTCAATCTTAATTAAGTGAATCTTATCTCAAAACTGTTGAAATAGAACATCTGAGAAACAGATGCTTGATTCAATAGATCAAAGCACAATTATTTGGACAGATCCAAGACTTAACTCCTTGATCAATTCAGCTTTGAGAGACTTGGGCCAATCAAAAAAAAAAAAAAAACATGGGTCAATCAATTAATAAACCAAAGATGGCAGAATTCATGTTGGATTCTGAATCTGATTTTCACCTGTCTTGAGTTCCTCTCCTACATCTTATTGTTCATGAATTTGAGTGCTGCTTGAGGACATAGAGGAGTTAAATCTAGAGGATTCCACAATCTTTAAAACTGTATTATTATTACTGCAGATCAAGGATTCGATTTTATCTGCAAGACGAGCATCCATTTGTGAAGAGTTCTTAGATTGAGAGTGCAAGTGATCAACATTTGTGGATTCAAATTGAGGATTTAGCATAAAAGCATTCCATTAATGAATCTTTTGTGGCAACCAGACTCCTGAAAAACCCGATAAATGACTTTCAAAGGATAGCGATAGGTTTCCCACTAAGTTGGATTAGCATCCCACTGATTGGTTGAACACCATACTTATGTTCCCAAGGCCCGTCCAGAAGACTTCTACTTGGATTCCCTCATTCTGTCCATAATATTCTTGAGCATTCTAAAGATAGTAAACAAGAAAAACTGGATATGGATTTTTTACTCATAAAATAAAAATGCTTTTCTCCAACCATCTAGATATTTAAAAATTTCCACCAAGGCTAAGTTCCCAAATTCATGAGTTCTTAGGTTTCCACCCTAGTAAGAACTGGGTATGTAACTGGCCTATGCAGAATCTCATAGGCCCTAATTGACCAATCCTTATCAATTTTTGCTCCCCACAATCACACTTTAATCGAGTTTCATCCTTAGCCCCAGGACATCTCCAAAAATATGTAAGAATGATGATCTGATAAGCAACTTTATCTTCCTCACTCAAGGAGAACAATATAGTGCCATCCAAATTGTCGATATTGGAAATCCAAACATACTCTCTATCCACTTTAAGATCTTGAATTATGCGTAGGACGGCAGCTGGGAGGAATGAACCTTCTGAGAACATCCAACAATAGAGTGAATAAGGAGACAAGATCTCTGCATCACAACCCATGGACCCCCTTAAACAACCCCCTAGCCAAGCCATTAATTAAAGTAGCATGTCCCATTACCATTCCATAGTTTCAGCTATCATAAACTTGTGAATGAAAATTGATCTCCTTATCCTGATGCTTCCTATTGTGTAAGAAAACTTCAAACATATTTAAACATATTTCTACTTGCAAACTGAGGGGACCGCAACTTTTAAGAGGGAACTCAACTTTTAAGACCCTTGTTTGGAGTGTTAAATCATTTCATGATGCCCCATCTACAGACAAATAAGTAAATTCAGAGGTCAATATCATATACCCCATCAACTTTGCTGCATCTGATATAGAGCCCTCCACTGCAAAAATTAAATCCAACAAAGCTAGCATTCCCTGTACACAAAAGAAGGTAAACATGAACAAGGATTCTAACAATCCATGATTGAATTTCAAGGAAGAAACTTTTAAAGCTTTGAGAGTAAAAAAGACGGCTAGCAATGACCAAAGCGAATTTGGGATTGTTTGGGCCAATTTGTGGACCACAATCTGATGTTCTGATTGTTGATTTTGCTGGAAGAATTTGAAGAAGCTCCAGAGGAGGTGAATATGTATCAAGATCTATACTGTTCCTGACTAGTTCAAAACAATAACACAGCTACCCATCAGCATAATATAACACAGAATACAGTTTCACATTCACAGAATGCAACACTTGAATCCTATGTTTGGATCTAGGAAAACAATAAGGAAAAAAAAAATTGATAACAAAGACAATATTTTCATGTTTGGTTTGCTATGGAAAATATTGAAAGAAAATCAAATATAATTCAAATTAGTTAGAGACTTACAAATAATATAACACGAAATGTAATCTCACGTTCATAGAACACAACACCTGAACCCTAATTTTGGTTCTAGAAAAATACTAATAAAGGAAGAAAATTGATAAGGTAAATGATTTTCCCATATTTCGTTTATAATAGAAAACATTGAAAAAGAAAATCAAATATAATTCTAATTAGTTAGAGACTAATACATTCAAAATTATTTAATCTTTACATAGGAGAAGAAAAATAAGTGAAATGGGTTTAAAAAAGCATGTAAAAATAATTTATTAAATTAAATTTATTTATTATTTTCTTTTACTTTCTCTTTCCTTCAGTTTTTCTTTTTATTTTCTTTCTCTTGCTTTTCCCTCAAATTTTCCAAGAACCCAAATATAGGGAAATGCCCATTGAAATTAGCAAATTTACCTTTCAGAGCCAATAGAGTACGCAAGCGAGCTAGGGCTGATGCTCGATTTTTATGCTGTGATCTGTCCTCAACAGCCTTTAAAAACAATGAGAATTATAATTAGATTTCAAATTGTAATTTAGTTTCCTTAAATTTAGAATCATTAATTGGATCATCTACCAAGCTAGTCATTTGTGGAAATTGAAACCCTAAGATTGAATGAAAAAAAAAAAGGGGAAACCTGGGCAATAATGCCAGTCGGGAGGTGCTTGAGACGGACGGCAGATTCTCGTTTGTTGCGGTGCTGGCCACCTGGACCAGAAGACTTGAATGTACTCATTTCGCACTGTTTCATCAACTGTTCGTCTGACAACCCTAGGAATTCTCTGCTTCCACTGCCGCTGCTGCTGTTTTCACTGCTGAATGACATACGACAGCTCATTCCAAATTTTCTTCTTGCTGTTGCTACTGCAGTCAAGCTTGGGCTTGAGCTTGGAACTCTGAGAAACAATCTCCAGAGGGATTGAGCAGCCATTGCTGGAATGGGATATTCCACCCTTCTTCAATCACCAAAGAGAAAGGCCTTATAGAGTAGCAGACTGCTTCACCAGGTTCTTTGACACAGAGGAGGACCCGCAAGCTTTACAAAAGGAATTCAGCTAGAGAATAGGGCTAAATCTGGAAGCATGTAACTAAAAATTTAAAGCCATAACAAAAGAATATTCTTTACATTAAAAGACTTCTAAAATGAGATTGAACATCTCTACAGCATTCAGTTTAATCCTAATTTCCAACAAGAACTAAGCAACGAAGAACTAGAGAATAGAATTCTAACTTCAATATTAATGCCTAGAAGTATAATATGAAAATCTATGCACAACATGATTCAGAAAGACAAGCACCACTAACAGATGGACTGTGGCTGAACAAAGAATGTATTAAGCCACCATTGGCATCATTACAAACACATTCAATTCCTGAACTGGTCACTATGCAGATAAGATTTATCTCTGCAATCTGCAAAGCATGTCATTATCATACACAAGAAAGGTAAACAATTCATAACCACATAACTCAAGAGCAGGCAACAAGTGGAATATCACGGCTTCGGAATGACATATATTAGGTTCAAATGATATTTGTGTCTTCTTATTTTATTTCATCAATGTTATTATTATCTCTTGGCTGCAGCACTGCAAACAAAGAAAAGATGCAGTTACATGTAAGCTATTCTTGAGATTTAAGGCAAATGTGTCCATTTTTTTGAATGAATTAAGTGGTCATTACCATAAGGAATATAAGTATACAATACTAGGATTCAAGCTTCTGATTTTTTATACCACTGGTAGCCTCATGGAGAGTAAGTGTTGAAATAATGCCAAAGTTAGGACTTTAATTTAGGAATAAAAAAGGAGAGATCATTTAGGATATTTCCTTATGATTTAGTTTCCTAATTTTAGGAGAGAATTAAGCTAGATTGATTGTTTCTTATTCAGTCATTTGTGTATATATATGTGTATGGTGTGTACCGATTCATTATCAATAAAGGAGTTCAGAAATTCTTCATGGTATCAGAGCCAGTTTTCTGAAACCCTAATCCCTTCTGGCCACCTCTTATTCAGGCCATCACTCATTCCGGCCAAATCTTTCTGGCCATATCTCAATCCGATCATCTCTCTCTCTCTCTCTCATTCCGGCCATCAGTCCCTGTTCTCAGAGCCAAGGGAGAAAACACTTTCCAGTCAGTCGAATAGTCATCAGAAAACACTCACCGCCGGCAACTTTTCCGGTGAACTTTTCCGGTGAATTTTTCCGGCGAACTTTCCGACGACGGTTTTTTTCTACACCGCAAGGAGCGCCTGGAGGAGATCTCCAATTTGTCCCAAAGCACCGGAACCAGAAACCCATCCACGCGCCGCCCACGCGCGTTTTTCCGGCCGGCGACTGCATCTCACGCGCCGGCGCATGAGGGCGCGTGAGCCACTTTCCGGCGACGCGCTTCCTCCTCCAGGCTCGCTTGACGCCGACCAGCCACCCTTCCTACCTATTTGTGCAATCCGAGCCCTGCACGTGCCTCTTTTGGGGTTCTTTTGCTTCCGCGGGCCCTCTGATCAGATTTTCCGGCGTCCTTCGGCTATTTTTTCTCAACTCCAGTCCCTGCACGTGCCTTGAAAAGTGTTCTTCTACCTTTCCGGTCCATGACAAAATACGGAATGGCATCATCACAAGTATCCAGCGTCACGTCACCAGAATCAGGGGGCAGATCTGAAATTCCAAACCTTGGTGGCAATGATTCCTCTCCTATTCTCATCACAGGACACAAATTAAATGGCCATAACTATTTACAGTGGTCACAATCTGTGTTGCTGTTCATTTGCGGTAAAGGAAAGGATGAGTACCTCACTGGAGAAGCAGTCATGCCAGAAACTACAGAACCGGGTTTCAGGAAGTGGAAGATTGAAAACAGCATGATCATGTCATGGCTTATCAATTCCATGAACAATGACATAGGCGAAAATTTCTTGCTGTTTGGGACTGCAAAGGACATATGGGATGCAGCCAAAGAAACTTACTCAAGTTCTGAAAATACTTCAGAACTGTTTCAGGTTGAATCAGCTCTACATGACTTCCGCCAAGGAGAGCAGTCAGTTACTCAGTATTACAACACACTCACAAGGTATTGGCAGCAACTTGACTTATTTGAGACTCACTCATGGAAATGTTCGGATGATGCAGCAACATACAGGCAAATTGTGGAACAAAAGAGACTGTTCAAGTTCTTCCTAGGACTAAACAGGGAATTGGATGATGTTAGAGGCCGAATCATGGGCATTAAACCCCTGCCAAGTCTCAGGGAGGCTTTTTCAGAGGTTAGACGTGAAGAAAGTAGAAAGAAAGTGATGATGGGATCAAAAGAGCAACCTGCCCCAACATTGGATGCCTCTGCCCTTGCGGCTCGGTCATTTAATAGTAGTGGTGGAGATCGTCAGAAACGGGATAGGCCTTGGTGTGATTATTGTAAGAAACCAGGCCATTATAAGGAGACTTGCTGGAAGCTTCATGGCAAACCTGCTGATTGGAAACCAAAGCCACGGTTTGACAGAGATGGCAGAGCACACGTGGCTGCCAACTCTGAGAGCACCTCTGTTCCCGAGCCGAGTCCATTCAACAAAGAGCAGATGGAGATGCTACAGAAATTATTAAGCCAAGTTGGCAGTGGCAGTACTACCGGTGTAGCCTTCACTGCTAATCGAGGAGGAATGAGGTCGTGGATAGTAGACACAGGTGCTTCTGATCACATGACAGGAGATGCTGCCATTCTTCAAAATTACAAGCCAAGTAATGGTCATTCATCCGTCCATATTGCTGATGGTTCAAAGTCAAAAATTGTCGGGACAGGTTCTATAAAACTTACTAAAGACTTATATCTTGACTCTGTTCTCCATGTTCCAAACTTGGATTGCAATCTTTTGTCCATTAGCAAATTGGCTCATGATCTCCAATGTGTTACTAAATTCTATCCAAACTTGTGTGTTTTTCAGGACTTGAAATCGGGGAAGATGATTGGCAGTGCTGAACTGTGTTCCGGGCTCTGCCTCCTTTCATGTGGCCAATTCTCCAACCAAGTCTCTCAAGCAAGTTGCGTACAGTCTCAGAGTATGTCAGAGTCTTTCAATTCTGTGTCAAATTCTAAGGTCAATAAAGATAGTGAGATTATAATGTTACACTATTGCCTTGGTCATCCTAGCTTTGTTTACCTTGCAAAATTGTTTCCCAGATTATTTATCAATAAAAATCCAGCATCTTATCACTGTGAAATTTGTCAGTTTGCAAAGCATACTCGAACAGTATATCCTCAAATCCCATACAAACCTTCGACTGTTTTCTCTCTAGTACATAGTGATGTGTGGGGTCCCTCCCGGATAAAAAATATTTCTGGCACTCGATGGTTTGTGACATTCGTTAATGATCATACTCGGGTAACATGGGTTTTCCTTATGAAAGAAAAGTCAGAGGTCGGGCACATTTTTCAAACCTTCAATCGTATGGTTCAAAATCAATTCAATTCCAAAATACAAGTCCTCAAGTCAGATAATGCAAAGGAATACTTTACTAGTAGTCTCAGTACTTATCTTCAAAATCATGGCATTATCCACATAAGTTCTTGCGTTGACACCCCACAACAAAATGGGGTGGCCGAACGCAAGAATAGACATCTCTTGGAGGTTGCCCGGTGCCTTATGTTTTTCTCTAATGTTCCAAACTATTTCTGGGGGGAAGCTATTCTCACAGCTACCTATTTGATTAACCGTATGCCATCCAGAGTGCTTACCTTTCAATCCCCACGTCAACTTTTCTTAAAACAGTTTCCTCACACCCATGCCGCCTCTTCTGATTTACCACTCAAAGTATTTGGTTGTACGGCATTCGTTCATGTGTATCCTCAAAATCGTAGCAAATTTGCTCCTCGAGCAAATAAGTGCATTTTTCTAGGGTATTCTCCAACCCAAAAAGGGTACAAATGCTATTCTCCAACCAACAAAAGATTTTACACCACCATGGACGTCTCTTTCTTTGAACATGTCTTCTTCTATCCCAAATCTCATGTTCAGGGGGAGAGCATGAATGAACATCAAGTTTGGGAGTCTTTTCTTGATGGTGTACCTTCTTTTCACTCAGAGTCACCAAATCCTTCCCAATTCGCGCCCACTGAGTTGTCCACACCCATGCCGCCATCAGTTCAGCCAGCCCAGCACACAAATGTTCCTTCTCCCGTGACCATCCAGTCTCCCATGCCTATTCAACCTATAGCCCCACAACTTGCTAATGAGAACTTACAAGTTTACATCAGGAGGAGGAAAAGACAGGAATTAGAGCACGGATCACAGTCAACATGTGGCCAATATATTGACTCCAATTCAAGTCTTCCTGAAGAGAACATAGGTGAGGATAGGGCTAGAGAGGTGTTAATTCCCAGCATTGATGATTCTACTTTGCCAATTGCATTGAGGAAGGGTGTTAGGAGATGTACAGATCATCCAATTGGGAATTATGTTACGTATGAAGGGTTATCACCATCTTACAGAGCATTTGCTACTTCTCTTGATGATACTCAGGTTCCCAACACAATACAAGAGGCATTAAAAATTTCAGAATGGAAGAAGGCAGTACAAGATGAGATTGATGCACTTGAGAAGAATGGGACGTGGACTATCACAGATTTGCCGGTTGGGAAGAGGCCTATGGGGTGCAAGTGGATTTTCACCATAAAATACAAAGCAGATGGATCAGTCGAAAGATTCAAGGCTCGTTTGGTAGCTAGAGGGTTTACACAATCCTATGGGATAGACTATCAGGAGACTTTTGCTCCTGTTGCAAAACTGAACACTATCAGGATCCTTCTCTCATTGGCTGTCAATCAAGATTGGTGCTTGCAACAACTAGACATAAAAAATGCGTTTCTAAATGGGGACCTAGAAGAGGAAGTCTACATGGAAATACCACCTGGTTTCGAAGAAAGTATAGCAAAGAATCAGGTTTGCAAACTCCAAAAATCATTGTACGGCCTTAAACAATCTCCTCGAGCCTGGTTTGATAGATTCACAAAAGCAGTCCTGAAGCTGGGCTACAAACAAGGTCAGGCTGATCATACTCTATTTGTCAAGAAATCTCATGCCGGGAAATTGGCCATATTGATAGTCTATGTCGATGATATTATTCTATCTGGAAATGATATGGGGGAGTTACAGAATTTGAAGAAGTATTTGTCAGAAGAGTTTGAAGTTAAAGACCTTGGAAATTTGAAATATTTCCTTGGTATGGAAGTGGCTAGATCAAGGAAAGGAATCGTAGTCTCTCAAAGAAAATACATACTCGATCTTCTTAAGGAGACCGGTATGCTTGGATGCAAACCAATTGATACTCCTATGGATAGTCAGAAGAAACTTGGTATCGAGAAAGAAAGTACACCGGTAGACAGGGGGAGATATCAGCGGCTTGTCGGGCGCTTGATTTATCTCTCACACACTCGGCCAGATATTGGCTTTGCAGTGAGTGCTGTAAGTCAATTCATGCACAGCCCCACTGAGGAACACATGGAAGCAGTCTACAGGATTCTTAGATATTTAAAAATGACACCAGGGAAAGGCCTATTCTTCAGAAAGACAGAGAACCGTGACACTGAAGTATACTCAGATGCGGATTGGGCAGGAAACATCATTGACAGGCGGTCCACTTCCGGATATTGTTCTTTTGTCTGGGGAAATCTTGTTACCTGGAGGAGTAAGAAGCAATCAGTTGTAGCCAGAAGTAGTGCAGAAGCTGAGTACAGAGCTCTTGCACAGGGAATCTGTGAAGGGATTTGGATAAAAAGGGTTCTTAGTGAACTGGGACAAACGAGTTCATCTCCAATTCTGATGATGTGTGATAATCAGGCAGCTATAAGCATAGCAAAGAACCCCGTGCATCATGACAGGACCAAGCATGTTGAGATTGACAGACACTTTATCACAGAGAAGGTGACTAGTGAGACGGTCAAATTAAACTATGTTCCTACCAAGCACCAAACCGCAGACATCCTCACCAAAGCTTTACCTAGGCCTAACTTCGAAGACTTAACTTGCAAGCTGGGATTATATGATATATATTCTCCAGCTTGAGGGGGAGTGTTGAAATAATGCCAAAGTTAGGACTTTAATTTAGGAATAAAAAAGGAGAGATCATTTAGGATATTTCCTTATGATTTAGTTTCCTAATTTTAGGAGAGAATTAAGCTAGATTGATTGTTTCTTATTCAGTCATTTGTGTATATATATGTGTATGGTGTGTACCGATTCATTATCAATAAAGGAGTTCAGAAATTCTTCAGTAAGTATTCTTTTTTTCCAACTGTGCGTCAGATTTTGGTTGGAAGGAATAGAGGGCTCCCGTTCTATTTTGGGGCAGGTTAACCTATCCTCAACATTTACCAATTGCTTGAAAGCTTGGGTGTTGTCGAGGGGGCCTACTATTTTCCTTTACAATCTGTAGGAAACCATAAAATTCCTTACAACCATATTCTCCTCTTCCTCATCACTATCATTGTCACAAAAATCAAGAGTAGATTCGAGTCTGATTTGCTGCTGAATTAGAGGAAAATTAAATCAGAGAATAAGTCAACAAAGATTTTATAGATCATTGCTACATTTCAAATTTCTAATTTTATTCCATTCCTATTGTTTAGGCCTAGATTTTCTCTGTGCAGTTGTTTTCTTTTCTTGTATATTTAATGTACTCTTCAAATACCTCTGTACACCATTTATTTTTTACTGAATGAGGACAATAGATTTTCTCTGCATGGCATCAGAACCAGGTTCCCTACTAACAGTCTGTTGGTAGTGATTCTAGGAAGCTTTTAGTTTAAAAAGTGTTTTTCAAAGGTGTTTTGCAAAATTTAAGAAACACTTTTAAATATTTAAAAAAATCACTTGTAGTATTTTCTGGAGAAACACTTGATAGGTAATTTTCCTAAAAACATTTTTAAAGAAAACACTTCGAGTAGAAACACTACCAAACGCACTCTAAAGTCAACTTAAAAAAAACAACCCTCTTTTTTTTTTGTCCTTTCCTTTTTGCCTTTTATTGTTGGAACCAAAGAAGGAACTTCTCTATTTGGTTTGTCCAGAGTTTAGCCAAGAAAAATGGGAGCAGATCAAACGTCCGGAGTGATCGAATAAGAAGTTTCTGGATAATCAAGGCCAACGCCTCTTCGACAACAGCCACTTGAGAATACCACTCATCAAACTGGTGATAATCCGACAATTCAAATCACCATCCATAACCTGAACGGACAGAATTTCCTTTGCTGGTCTCAGTCAGTTAAACTGTTCATCAAAGGTCATTGGAAATTTGGCTACTTGACTGGTGAAATCAAGGCACCAAAGGAAGATGATCCAACATTTTCTACATGGATTCAGAGAATTCCATGATCATATCATGGCTGGTTAATTCCAGAGTTAGTCAGGCATATCTATTCCTTTCAAGAACAAATGATTTCTTAGATGCAGTGACTGAAATATAAACTGACTTGGGAAATTCTGCACAAGTACATGAAATAAAAACCAAAATTCATGAGACTAAGCAGGGAACTCAGTATGTAACTACATACTATAACACTCTAAGTTAGACTTTGGCAAGAATTAGGCTTATTTTATGTATCTGAGTGGATTTGTGCTAATGATAGTGCCAGGTTCAAGAAAATGTTGGAAAAGGAACGGGTATTTGAATTTCTTGCAGGGCTTAACAAGGAACTAGATGAAGTGAGAGGTCAAATCCTTGGCAAAGAGCCACTTCCCTTGATCTGAGAGGTGTTCTCTGAAGTTAGGAGAGAGGCAAGCAGGAGACATGTTATGATGGGAAATTCTGTTATTTCTACCACAACTGAAAACTTAGCTTCGGTTACTACTGCAGCTGCTGCCAGCGGTCCAAAAATTCAAAAGAGATGTGAAGAAAAAGGGAAGGTGTGGTGCAACTATTCAACAAGCCATAAGGAGACCTGCTGGAAACTTCATTGGAAACCTCCAAATCTGAAAAACAACATATTTCATGAAAGAAATGGCCGAGGAATGCAAGCAGTAGCTGAAAACCAACCTGGATATATTGATCCTTAACCATTCAGCAAGGAACAACTAGGGTACTTGTACAGGTTGATAAATGAGTCCCAGCTCTCTCAAAATCCATCACCCTCTTGCTCATTGGCCCAAAAAGGTAACTCACTGAATGCCTTACATACTTTTTGCTGAATCTAAGTCTCCTCAATCATTAGTTCTAGGACATCTAAACTTATAACCGGTTTTGCTAGTTTGTTCTCAACATATTCACCTTATTCCAATGGTTTGAGAATTAAAGTTGCTAATGGTTCTTGTAAACAGATATGGACTGAATCCATAATTTTTCTATATTATTTGAAGAGTACAATATGATATTTATAGCCTATACAAGACCTATTCAAATAGGAAACTATACAATTATCAACCTAATCTAGAATATAAATTAAATTTGAATTGCAAATCGTAATCCCAAATTTAGCTCCCTAAAACAATGAAATTTAGCTTCCTAAAATTAAGAAATTGACTAAATCAAATCTCCTAAACTAATGCAATTTTCAACACCCCCTCAAACGGGATCATAAATGTCAATCATGCCTAGCTTGCTAGTCAAGTAGTCAAATGTTTGTTTGTTTGTTTTTTTCTTTTGATAGGTAAAGAGAAAACGTGTATTAAAAAGAGAAACGCCAAAAAAGAGCTCCAAAGTACACAGGGAGCATACAAAGGGCATCAACAACACCACCCAAAAAAAAAAGGAAAAAAGAAAGAGGGACTAACAAAAAACAACACTCCTCAACGAGCCCCTATCCAATCCACAAAATCTACAATAGAGGAAAAGCTCAGAGCTATAAACAATTTGGATCATGCTCAAAGATTACAAAGAAAAACAAGTTTAATTCCTTGATTAGAAAGCTCTTTGTTATCAAACACTACTATTACTTTCCTTCCCGACTATCTAAAAAATATACAAAGGAGTTATCCGCCAAACTTTTTTCCTTTTCCTACTCACAAATGACCAGTGCCAACTTGAGAGCATTTATCTCACTAAAAAGGGCAACACCCAAGACATACTAAAAATAGAAAACAAAAGATGTTATATAGCACGTGTCTTATCAGAATAGATGAGAATGTAATCAACCGATTCTTCCTCTTCATAACAAAGAAAACATCTATTTTTCACTAACTACTCTCTCCTCTTTAAATGATCCAAAGTTAAGACTTTATCCCAAGTAGCCTCCCAGCAAAGAAGCTCATCTTAGGCGGTACCCAAGAATTCCAAATGGCAACAAAAAGGAAATTCAAAGGACCTCCTGGCTCCAAAACCTTGTATAGAGCTTTAATAGAAAATTTTCCTTTCTTTTCTCCTACTCACCAACTTATCTTCCTTATCATTGATCACCCTCCACCTTTGCAATCTCAAGAGAAACTTTCGACCACATCCACCTTCCAATCATCGAGCCCCCTAGAGAAATGGGTTGCCCAACAACCCCCACCAAAAGAAGGGCTCCAGACATCCGATACCTAAGCCTCTTTGGAAGTGGCTAGAGCAAATAAAAAAGGGAAAGAAGACCTTAGTAGTTCATCTCCACACCACTTGTCTAACCAAAATCTCACCTTCCTCCCATTACCCACAGAAAAAGCCACTCTCCTTCTCAAAAAGTCTCACTCCTTCCTTATGGCTTTCCAAAGGCCAACCTCATACCCATTTCTCACTTCGCGGGATCTCCACTCGCCATCCTCTTCCTCATATTTTCCGTTGATGACTTTTTGTCAAAAAGCCCCCCCTATTCACTACATAACACCAACTCCACTTGCACAACAATGTTGTATTGAGGGACGATAGGTGCCTCACACTCAACCCTTCCTTGCTTTTACCAAAGCAGGTTATTACCCACCAAACCAAATGGAGTTTCTGCTTTAAGGCCTCTCCTCCCCAAAGAAAAATCACCAGATTGTTGGCTATATTTAAAAAAGCTTTATTGTCATCATAAAGCTTCATTGGAGCTTCCATATTTACTCTCAACTCTAATAACCTCTTTAACCATAGAAGTTCGCACATTCCTTGAGTAACAACCCTATGTTCTGCTTATGCACTACTTCTCGCCACAAATGTTGCTTCTTACTGCTCTACATGACTAGATTTCCACCTATCATGGCACAGAAACCTAAGGTTGGCCTTCTATCATTAACAACTCTAGCCCAATCAACGTCAGTGTATGCCACAACTTTTAAATGTTCCATCCCCTTTGAAGGGTAGATCTTTCTCAAGTGTTCTTTTTAAATACCCAAGTATTTTACGTATAGCTTCCATGTGTGCACACTCACAGAAAATGCTATATTAAGCCTCGTGTGTGATAAATGGATAAGCTCACCTACTAGTCGTTGATAACATTCCCTATCTACTATTTTGTTCTTCTCGGATGGTCAAAGTTTCAGATTTGGTTCAATTGGAACAGCTCCCAATTTGTAGTCAAGCATTCCTACGTCTTGTAACAAGTCAAGCAGATACTTTCTTTGTGAAACTAAAATTCCTCTACTTGATCAAGCTATCCCCATTCCAAGAAGATATCGTAAAGGACCCAAGTCCTTTATCTCAAATTCTTTGATAGCAATGTTTTAAGTTGTCCAATCTTGACTTCATCATTTCCAGTGAGGATATATCATTCATAGAATGCTTGAAGAATAAGGTGTGATCCATCAAACTTTGAGAGAAGTCAAAGGCCTAAATGGACTTTGAAAATCTATCAAATCATGTTGTCAATGACTATTTTAAGTCGTAGAGAGATCTATTTAATTTACACACATTTCCTTTTCTTTTAGAGTTCTCAAAAGTTAGGGGCAGTAGCATGTAAATTTCCTCCTCAAGTTCTTCGTTAAGAAGTGCATTCTTGATGATGAAGAGACCAAACAAGATTAGTTGTAAGACAAAGCAAAACTCTAACCATATTTATCTTAACCACTGGTGTAAATGTTTGTTGGTAATCAATACCATATATTTGTGCGTAGCCTTTTGCAACTAGTCTCACCTTCTACCTTTCAATAATTCCATCAGCTTTATACTTGACTGTGAAAACCCACTTACATTATGAGTGAAAGCTTTGAAAGATGGTGAGACTCTATGAAAAGACACAAAATTTGATATAGGATGAAGATTGCATGATCAATTTCCTTTCCTAATAGCTATTGGCACATTGAGATCATTTATATCCTCCATAGAAGATGAGGAATTAAGATCAAGAGGCTCATGGATTTCTCTCATTTCCATTTCCTTAGCTTCATGGTTTGAACTACAACCCTACTTTGAAGAATCTTAACCTGTCTTTTTCTGACCTTTGTCACCTAGAGTATACACGAAGCTTTGTTGGTTGTCTCCCAACAATAGTACTAGGCATTATAAGATCAAGGCTTCCTCATGGATTAGTTTTGACCTTCTTAGTTTGAAAGGGCGCAGTTTGAAAAGTGGGAATAGGCAAAGTTTCCCAAAACTTATCTTCACTTAAATTCTAAGAAAAGAAATCTTCTTTTTCAAAAGAAAAGTAATGTCAAAAGTGACACAATTTTTTTTAAAATAGGATCATAACATTTATGCCCATTTTTTGTTGGAGAGTAACCTAAAAACACACATTTAATTGCACAAGGATCTAATTTACTTCTGAGATGGTTGTGCACATGAACAAATATAGTGCAACCGAACAGCTTTTGAAGTAATGAAGTAAACAATTTAGTGTATGGATAGAATTGTTGAAAAACATCCAATGGAATTTAAAAATTTAGGATCCTTGTAGGCATACAATTTCTCAAACACGAGGCTGTAAGAACAGCTTCTCCCCAAAAACATTTTGGAACCTTAGTGGCAAACATAATTGCTCGAGCAACTTTCAATAAATGTCTATTTTTTCTTTCAGCAATTCCATTTTGTTGTAATGTGTCAAAATATGTTGATTAGGAAATAATTCCATTTTGTAAAAGATATTCTCCTAAAATATTTGAAAAATACTCCTTTCCTTTTTTTGTTCTAAGCACCCAAATTTTTGCTTGAAATTGGTTTTGAACCATAGCACAAAAGTCTTTAAAAGTTTTTTCCACCTCAGATTTTTCCTTTAGTAAATACACACAACATATATGACTGTGATAGTCAATAAAGGTGACAAACCATTTTGTTCCAGAAATGTTAGTAACACATGAGGGAACCCACACATCACTATGAATAAAAACAAAAGGTGCAAATTCTTGATAAGGTTGTAAAGGAAAATGAGACCTATGGTGCTTGGCCAATTTGGAAACCTCACATTGAAATAAAGATGGACTTTTGTGTTTAAACAATGAAGCAAAGAGGTTTTGCAAATAATAAAAACTAAGATGCCCTAATTCATAATGTCATAACATTATTTTATTCTCAATAGTTTGAGAAGAGATTTTATTTACTACTTCAACTTGTCTCTTTACAACAACAATATCAGTAAAGCAGTACAATCCATCATCTTCTTTAGCATTGCCAACCTTCATCCCCAAAGCCAAGTTCTAGAAATCACAATAAGTAGGAAAGAATTCAGCTATCAATTATTGTCTTCGATGGTGCTTAATGATGGAAAACAGATCACAAGAAAGGTAAGGCACATTTAAAATCGAATTTAGCACAAGTGTTTTAGAAATAGGAATAAATCCCTTTCTTGCAACTAAGGACGAAAATCCATTAGCTTCTTACCTTTTGGCTACCTGAACATGGAGTATATGATGAAAATAATTTTGAACAATCAATCATTTGATTTGTTGCTCTTGAATTTATGATCTTGGAAGCTTTTACTTCAAAAGAAAATAATTTCTCTCTCGCCACATAATCCAAAGCAATGTGAGATAAGTGATTTTCCAAAAGGTCTTACCTCTAATGGAATTTCCTAAACCCATGTATGAAATGGTCATCATGTCCCATGTGCTCCTAAGTGGTACCCAATCCATCCTGGGTGGTACCTAATCCATCCTAGGTGGTACCCAATCCATCCGAACTAGTCTGAATAGTTTGTGCGGCTGTGCCATAACCCTAATAATCGAGTAATGTAAAAAGAGATAGTCAATCAACTTTCCACTTCCCATACAAAAGATGCACCAATGAGGACTAAGGAATTTGAAAGATCTTCTCAATTGTTGCATGTTATCAATGCTTACCTTCTTATGCACCACTAGCCAAACAAAGGCCTTGACCTGGACATCAAATTTTCATAAAAAATTGGTTAAAGGAAAAGGAACTTGATTCAATAGATTGGACAAACCCAAAAAGAATGATTTTACTAAGAAGAAGCCAAAAAAGGATAAAGACTAAACCCTCACATCTACGACAAATGGGGACAACTGCATAAGAACAAGTAAAGGCATAAGTCCTCCAAGGTTTCTCAATTAGGTTGTGACGAAAGTTAAGGTTCCAAGAAAGAAAAGAAGAGTTACCAAGGATAATTGATATGGTGAGATTTTTAACTGTGATAACTCTATAAAGACCTAAAAATTATGAACAAAATGGTTGATTTCCCCACCATAAATCTTCTCAATTATTTTGCACATTAAAATTCTTCCAACCTTTTTTATTATTTATTAGTTATAATTGATAAAATTAAATTCATTTTATTTATTTTGCACTTCAAAGTTCTTCCTCTAGGATAAAGAGTTTTTACATTTTTTTTCCTCTTCCTTTTCTTCAAAAGGCTTCCATTTACATTGGGATTCATTAACAGCATAATAGGTACATTTATGTTTCCATGGTAAAATTAGTGACCGTTCATTCAAACCAGATCTTGTTTTATACATAATTGTAAAAGATAATCTTCTCAGATAATTAATTTTATAAAAAATCTAATTTGAGTTGTAGTCCAGAATGAAATCCTAGAATCAAAAAATTCAACAATGACATTGACAGGTTTCTAATGAAAATACAGCAATGAGAGCCCCTCATCTGTGTGAATCTTAGGTAAAAAGTGGCATTTATCTGTATTCCCGAATCATGGTAGGCGAATATTTAACAATTCAAAAGTTCAATTACATTTTCTATATTTTATCTGTATCTAACCCAATTCTATTTTAATAAAAACATTCTCAAATATCAAAAAACAATTAATCTAACAAAAATTTAAGTAATCCAAATCAGCAATAGCTCCCACGGCTGTTCAAAGAGAAACCCCATAATTTAAGCTTCCAGCAATAGCATTCCCAACTTATAAAGAGTGAAATCCGACCATCTGTTTGGTTACCAGAAAAATAAAAGAAAATCACATTTTGATTACTTATCTTTCTCACTTTGTTCCAGGTAAAGTGCAATTTTGAATTTTCCAACCCTGGATGGTGATTCAACTTTTCTTTCATTCTCATCATTTTCTCAACATCCAAACGATTGTATCCAACGCGGAATTCGATTGATTGAATTGGGAACAGAAATTGAAACGGTACCTTGGAACTCAGAGATCAACCGAGAGGCAGCGTTTGGAGAAGGAACCATACAATGCTTTTGTGTAAACAGAGATCAGAGGCCGTAGCATAAAATAAAAAATAAAAATAAATAAATAAAATAGTGGCCAGGCGAGTACACGAGCCGGGGCGGCCCGGGCCCTCTATATTGGGTTTCGCCCGGGAAAGCCCAACTATTTAATATATAATTACATTTATTAATAAAAGTATAATATAAAAAAATGGCCTCATGGAATTTTTATTTTTTATTTTTGTATTTTTCTACTCTCTCTCCCTTTATAATATTTATGCTTTGATGGGGCTTGGGCCAAAGAAAATTCAACGAACTTGGGCTGGACTTCGGGTCAAAAACCAAATTTAGTCCCTACTCAACACATTCTATATTGGTTACAAATAAAACGATAATTTCATTCCTTTTTCTTTTTGTTAAAACTTAAAACTTAAAACTTACTTTTATATATATCTTTTTAATCTTCTTATTTATTTTAAATGATTTATTTAATTTTTATTATTCTTTATTTTTAATTAATTAATTAGTGCAATTTTCCCTTCTTCTTGGATACTTTTAAAGTTGTAATATAATAACCATTTTCAAAACAAGTACCTTCTTTATGTATGCCATACCAAACCTTTAATTCTCACTCCTAGTTTTAGCTGATCATTAGAAGCTCAAAAACATTTTCTTTAAACTCCAATTTTGTAAAAACACTGTTAAGATACATAAAATCTTATAAACCAATTTAATACTATACCAAACCTTTGATCTGCACCATTCAAATTGTACTTGAATAAAGGTAAAAACATATGAAAATAGAATACAAACAAATGAGAACAAGTAGTAGAAAGTATTGTGATGAAAGTAGAGAGCGGGGAAGAAATAAAATGCTATATTTGGAACGATATTCACTTAAGGCCTTGAGTAGCATTAAGGGGATACCATTATCCAAAATAAAACTTTTTTCATATTTGAGATCCAAACTGGTTGAAACTGTTCCCAAAAGCAATGCCAAATAGATTCTTAGCTTCTGTACAAAACGTGGTAGTGACTAATGCATAGTGTAACAGCATATAGACTTTGCAAGAAAAGCTTCTCAATTGCAAAATTGTTGCCACTGCCGCACATGACACCTTCATTGAAACAATCAGTTTCATGTCTCAGTGAAATGTACAAAAACAACTGCAATGAAGGCCATTGGAACTCTTCTATCCATTGCACTTGCAAAGCATAGAGATTACGCTTCAACACTAGATGGCAATACAAAACTTCTATTGCAGAGAATTGTAGAAGAGGATCAATACTACAGATATACCGATGATCACCGGAAAAGCAGTGACTAAGTACAGTGCTCCATATCCCTGCAAGAGAAGAATCCTTGGTAACAAACCCAGAGAATAATTCCTTGTTTCAAACTGTGGGTTATAAATAGATATTGACATGGTAAAAGGCATGAGTAGCCTTCAGCTCCCTACTATGAATCCAATGAGTAGGGCAAGGAAATCATGTCACATTATGTTATGATAGAAGATAATGAAGAATGTGGCCATCATTTTTGGTTCCCTGAAAAAGTTTGAAGGAAAGGAAATAGAGAGGAGAAAAGTAGAGAAAATTTATCAAATTTTTCTCTTATTTGGTTGTCTATGAAAATTTTGAGAAAAAGAAAATTAAATTGCTAAGTGTTTCATGTTTAAGTTATAACTTTTATATAAAATATAGTAACTCTTATGTAAAACGTATGAACTTGACTTGTATACTTAAAAGATTATTTTTAAAATTTTTAAAATTTGAGGTATTAAACAATTTTTAATATCTCAAAATTTTAAACAGTTTTTAAAAGTCATCATCTTTGTAAGATAAGTTTCAAAGGGTTTTGCATTTTATATAAGAGTCACTATCATTTTCTATTTTTAAAAACAAAAAACAAAAAGTGTATCCAAACAATATCTAATGATTTCACTTTTCCCAAACTCTCCTCACCTTTATCCAAGGAAAATAAGAAGAAAATCTTTTAGCATTTTCCTTCTTTTCCTACGTATTTTTTTACCTCACCTTTTTCCATGATATCTAAAGATAGGAAAATCATTTTTCTTAGCATTTTCTTTACTTTCCTTGTGGTATTCGGAAACCAAACATAGCCTCAGTGTTGCCATTCTGCATCTTTTCCACTTTTATTTAGTTTTCAACAACAAGAATACGAGTTGAGTATTTAGTTTAAGAAATTAATTAGCATTAGTAAAATGGTATTAAAGATCATTTGTAGTTAAAACTTAACAGCATAAAGCTATTTATCATGTGGATATTGATTCTCCTATAAATGAATGAATGCTTTTTAAATTCTTTTAGAAAGCTAAGGAAACAAACCACAGCTGGAGGAACTTCTGTCTCATCACTGACATCAGGATCCTCAATCTCAGCAGCCGAATCCCAATCCATATTAAGTCTTTTAGCAGCCTCTCGGGGGTCAACTCCAGTGTCTGTTGCTTTTGCATATAGAGATTTGCTAACCTTTTTCTTTGGTGCTTCAACCTATACAACAAACACAACATGCAGGAAAATTCTGAGGGAACTAACACAACTTGAGAGTCAGTTCTATTTACATGACACTTCAGAGCTGAACCTAAAAGATCAGATCAAAGCACAATACATCAATCAGAAAGACAGGTGAGTGGTTATCACATGATCAATTCGAATGATAAAATCTCCATGTCCAGTTCTGTTTTTCAATAAAATGCAAAGGTGTTCTTAAGTTTTAGGAAGTCACATAAAAAATTAACAGTACATCTTTGGGGCTGTAAAGCAGCAATTCATTCAGGTATCGAGGTTGAGGATTAGGCCTGGAACCCCTTTAAACATGCTGACATGAATTACAACCTCAAAGAAGAGTGGCCCATGGACATGAATTAGAAGGAGAGAAAGAAAGAGATAAACAGGCAGTAAAATTTTCACTGGACTCTGTTAAAGAATTACCTATGTAGTTGAATGGGCTTTTATGGTATATTTGACAAAGATTTTTGTGAATTTAGTTCTCATCTATATTTAGAATTGAGCATCAAGCAAACATTGTTTTGTTTACCTATAATAGAGCATGTATAAAATATATCATTTTTACCATTGATAATTATTATCTGCTGAAGCTACAATGGTACCTCTAAATTAGGCCATTGGGTCATTTCCTCAGCCAGCATCCGAAGAGCAATTCGATTTTCTGGGACTTTTCCTTCATTTACCTACATAAATAAGGAATCACACCATAATTCCTGGTCACAAATGAAACTTCTTTCCATTATGAAGATGCAAATAGAAATTGAGTACTTAGTTATATGTATTGGATCTTCTTCCCATCTGACTCAACTTTGCAATCATTGATTTCAAAATCTGCTGGCAATGGGATCTATAATAGCAATTCATTTTTAGAAATTAATAAAATTCAAATTTCAGCATTTACTTCATTATCCATTTTAGCTATGTTAGATTGGTCTTGGATTTGAGAGTTCTAATTTAGTATATACTTCAACTTGGAATTCTTAGTCTCCCTAGGAGTTCCTATTTTATTATGAAGCTTTTATAGTTAGATACAGAATTTATTCAATAGTTTCCAGGAACGGTTATTTTGAATCTTGTGAGGAAATTAGTTCTTTTTTCATACTGGAAATTTTTAGTTTTGAAAAACCTAATGTTTTGACAATAATTCTATATAAACAGAGCTCAGAAAAACATTTTAGCAATTGTTGACAAAAAATTATCTGCAGATTTTGGCACACAACCGATGGCGATCCAAAATAATAACAATCTCTTTCAACTGAAATTCATTAAAGGACTTCGACTGTGTTTGTCTCCCTTGTTTGGATGTGGATAGAATGGGAGAAGGGTCTAGATAAGTCACCCAGTCAGTGTTTCTAATCATCTATGGGTGAGATTTGAAAATCCCATTCAAATAGGTGCGCTATACATATCCAAGGGATTGAGAATCCCATCTCATTCTATGTTTTCCCAAAATAGGTGGAACATGTTTTCCAATCTCATCCTTATTCCAAGAAAAAAAGAAACCAAACATTAACTATATATATCATATCCTTGGAAAATTATATCTCACCTGGACCTCCTACCTGACTAGCCAAACATGGTCTTACTGAAGAAAAAGAAGAAGACCGAAGTCTCCAATTTAGATTGGTACTTTCTCTATCATAACAGAATAAGAGAGGAATGACCAAAATCCCTTCAAAGTTCAAACAACACCAATGACACTTTTTATTACATAAGAGAAAACAGAGCTACAATTAGCTGAGTCTCAGCTTGCTCAGATTTGTAGTCCAACTGGTAATATGGAATTATTCACAATTTAACCTAGCCTTTGACATCAAACAGTTAATAGAGGCTATAGAGCATTTAGTAGTTGGAAAAGTAGCCAACTTCTGTGAGAATCCATAATTAATAAAAAAAAATTACATCATATTAAAGGACAAAGAGCAATAAATCCAACATCAACCATGTAATGCTGGACCCGTGCTTCTTGTTTATTTCTTTTAAATAAACCAAAAGATAAAAAACAAAAGCGCTAAAACTATCTAATCATTGCTGTCTCATGCAAAACCTGTGATTTATACCATAACTTCAATAAAGAAATTCCAATTTGTGGAGAAAATGCTTAACCAGAATTTAAACTTCAACCTTGACCTTATCTTACTATCATGGGTCTATACCTTCATATTCTTATCTCTTACACAAGCATCAAAAATCAAAACCTCTTGTCAGCAAATTGTTGAGAAGGCTATTACAACATACTCTTGACATACAATACTTCGAAATTCCCACACCACAAACAAAGAATAGACAAATAAGGATTTATTTGCATCCAAGAATCTAATGGGAATACTCACCAATGGACAAAAACTTTTTACTGAATTTGCTGAGGTGACTAGAGATACTTATGGTAAGTACCTCTTGTGTGAAGTCTAATCAATTTGTTGGGCTTCATCATATACAGGCTTACAATATTCATGACTCCCCATTTCCTTTTCCACTAAGAAATGTACTAAAATCTTCATTGATGATGCTGTGCAACAATAGTTCAAGGCATGGAAAATTAAGCTCCTAGCCCTCATAGTCATTCACCAACTTCTCATCCAGCTTTCCATTTTTTCTTTCAATGTTTGCATATGAATCTTGCTTGGATAGGCATATCTCATACTTTGACCGATCATGAGGGATAATTCTTTCCAATTTAACTATTCCACCTCAATCATCATATCAGAAAATTTCCCCAAAGATCACACATGTTTAGGGTTGAACATTAAAAACTAAACAAAGAAAAATCCACAATATATCTAAAAGATTCATCAACTGCATCCTTGTCTTTAAATGAATTAGACCTTCAAATGCCAATAGATAAGAATATAACAAGCTACCATAAATTCAACATCCATGAATAATATAAGCTAGGGAAAATTGCAAGTCTTACACTTAACCTGACTAGTAAACTAATATGTGATTTGTTACAAGGTGAAGATACATTTTGGCTCAAGGGCACTGCGTTTGATTCTCATTTTGGCTTGTGTTCGTGGGTGATAGTGGAGCACACTATAGGAGCCACCTACTTAGTAGCTATTTACTCACAATTCTTGCATTGCCAATTGCAATTATAGGAACCAATAAATACAGGATAGCCTTCTGAACATATGTGCTACTGGTTGAACTGTTATCACCAATATCTGTAAACCTATCTCAATTCATTCATCTTGTTCTGCCTCAATTCAAGCATTGAGATAATTTATTTGATGAATTACAGCAGAGCCTTTTTTTTTTCTGTGACTGAAAGATGTAAAGGTGATTTTTGTCATGTTGCAGCTACATCTGCACACAAAGGAATGTTTCTTATTTGAAGGATCTCTTATCTTTCTTTATAATTTAATTTTTTTTTATATAATAATATTAGTACCTCTTATAAAAAGGAGATGGAATTATGATTTTACACCATTGAGTTCAATCTGGTAAAGAGAGAAAAAGAAAATACAAAGTACCTACAATTTTCAAATCTTGCATGCATCAGAGTGTGAACTTCGAATGCTTCGGAAAGCTTTTTTTGAAATCTAACAAATTCTTATAGTCAATATGCTATGCTGTTAGATCATATCAATTGACCATGTCATTAATAAAAGGTTATTTTGTGTGGCGGCCATTGGGTCCTTCCTAGAAGATTCATTGAACTGAGAAGAAGAAAGAACTTACTTCTTCTAGAGCCTCAACTAAGTCTTCTCTTGTTGGAGCATCAGGATCTTCAATGCCAAGCAGTCTCCTACGCTCAACTTCTCTCTGGTCCTCAATCATTATCGTCAGTTTCACCTACAAAATAAAAAATAATAATAATGCTAATTTCCATAGCTAAGGATGAAAACATCCATGAGATTTTCAATATTTCCATCAAAATATCTGTAATTTAGGGGTACCAATATCAAAAGAGGGGGCACCAATATTCCATCAATATTTAACCATCCTCCTCTACACGCGTTGTATAGAGTTTCAAAGATAGGATAATGAGAAATCCAAAAAATCTCCTACTCATGACAAGCAGTGAGAAGAAATCAAAATACTTATATATGGTCATATAGACTTCATTTCCTGGTATTGATACCAATATCCATTCTAATACTACTTATCATATGTACATTAATTTCTTTAAAAACCAATTTAATACATGTATCATCAATGCTTTACCATTTATCAAAGTTTCATACAAATTTGTCACAATTTTTTCTTTTTCATGTTGAAATTTTTTTTCCCAAAATTTACAGTCAATATTTTCAATATTTCCGCAAAATCCAATCATCATTCTGTGAAATTCCAATATTTTCATCCTTTGGCCACAGCAGTGACTAGGAATGCATAGAAATGAACCAATAAAAAAAGAAATATAAAATCATACTCCTTCACGAAATATTTGAATAGATGAATAATCAACTGAAATGGAAGACAAAATGGCAATTAGTATTATCAAAAGAAGTTACAAGTGTATATAAATATTATTTGTATTTTAACAAAGAAAAGTTTACTTTAGACTACAATAGAAGAAAACAAAAACAGAAATACCTCGCTGAAAATCATATCTCTGTTTTTCCTAAGAAGCTCCAAAACCTATACGATCATGCAAAGCGGTCATGAGTAACAATTCTGCTTGTTTTCTGAGAAATGTAGGAAAAGAAAAGTAACTAAAAGATAATTAAGTGTTAGACATTTCATTAGCTCTGAACCCCAATCGATCAAAACTAATAGCACTACTACGATTAACAACTATGCACTAAATTCTTCGATTGTCTCAGCAAACAAACAGAAAATAAGGAAAAAGCAATAATAGTAAGCGAGGTTGGTGAGAGGGAGTAGAGGTAACTCTTTGAATCTGGCTAACATATTCGAGGTCCTCGGGGCTTGGGTCTTCTTGTTGGTCGGATGAAACACGCAGTTCAGTTTCTTCCTTGCCCACGAACACGAGTCCCCGCGCAGTCGTCGTCCTCCTCCTCCTGATGGGAGGGCTGTGGTAATGGAGGAGCAGGGGAGAAACGGTGGTCGACGGCGGATGGTGGTGGCGGAGGAGGGGGGGAAGAGAAGAAGAAGAGGACGATGCAAGTGGGTGGAATTGGAGGAGTTGCAACGAACCCATTGCCATCATCATCATAAATCCGAAAATCCCAGTTGAATGCTACTGAACCTTCATTTGATTGGAAAATTGGAAGAGCAGTGGAATTCAATGCGGCAAAGCTCTCACCAGTTGAGTTGCGCTGTGTGTATTTTTCGTGGCCAGTAATGGAGATAGATTGCCTTTGGCTTTTTTATATTTTGTACCGCTCTTTTGAAAAAAAGGTTATTTATACAGATGGATTAATGTAAAAATCCAATGACCAAAATTACCTGTTAACATATCACCTATAAATTTACCATAAAACCTAAAATCCCTGCCTCGTTATTTTCTTCCACACCTATCTTTTCTTTCTTCTTCCCTCAAATTTTATCTTGCCCAAAGACTATATTTATTTAATTCCCAGAACATTGCAGGGAAAATGTGGAAGTGAAAAAAAAAAAAAGAAAAAACATAAAAAAGATAAAAAAAAATTAAATTTAAAGTCTAATATCTTACTTCAAACTCACTTTATTTATTTTAAATCTTTTATATAAATGTTAAATAATTTTAAAATATGTATGTTCTTTACTAACTTTAATTATATTTATTTTTTTATTTTATTAAACCAATATATGAGAAAATCATTTTCTTTAACATTCTTTTTTTCTTTTCTTACTATTTTTTGGGAACTAAATATATCCTAAAACAAAATCTTTTCTCCAAAACTTATTTTTTAACAATATATACCAATACCTTCATACCATAGACACCCAGAGCCACATGTAGTTTTTTTCATTGCATATTACCTCGTCCTAGGTGTCTATGGTATCAAAGCCACGGGAAGGAAAGTCGGGTTTTGTTTTAAGTTTTTAATCTATCTTAGGAAAAGTAGCAGTTTGCCTGAGGTGATCCTTGCCGGGTTGAGCTCGTCGTCAGCAGATGTTAGGCGTTTTTAAGGCTATAAAAGGGTTGGAGTGATTACTCACTAGGTTTGTCATTATACTATTAGGCTCTAGATTAAGACCTGAAAATGAGTTCGATTTTCAGAACCATGTCTAGGAAATCCATAGATTCTCAAGATGTTGTAGTAAACAGTGAAGAGATCAATTATCCTAAGATCCAAAATGATTTAGATGATTGGAAGTTACCCAAGGTATCTAATCAAGAAATTTATAAAAAATGAACCTTTAAGTTCTTTACAGACTACACCATTAAGACACTTAAACAAACCATAAGCTTAGAACAGGAAAATCAAGTGATAAGACTCTTGGATAGTAGATCCATAGAAAGACATAAGTGTGACTACAACTTCATACACTTTGGTATGATTCAAGTTGCAACTATGGTTTGACAAGAATAGGTCTAAACACCTCAATCGTCATGTGTTTAAGGGATAATGGACATCTTGATTATAGAGATTCTATTATTGGAGCAGTCCAAGCATGATTAAATGATGGTCTTGTTTATTTCCAATGTTACCCTAATTTCATGGTTAGATTAAGAGATGTTGACATCTTAGATTCAGTTGTCCTCCATGTTAAGACCCATGAATTTAAGTTTAAGGAAGGAAACAGTCCTATTTCCATCATCACAAGGCTTGCCTATAAGAGTATGACCACAAGCGTCGGATTTGGAGCACTTTGATACCAGTCCTGGGTGTCTATGGTATCAAAGCCATGAGAAGGGAAGTCAGGTTTTGTTTTAAGTTTTTAAGGTAGGCCACTATAAGAAAGATTGTAAGGTTAAAAAGAAAATTAATAACTTGAATATCTCAGAAGACTTAAAAGACATGTTATGCGAAGTAATGTTAAATTCCTCAGAGTCTGAATCAACGACTGATTTACATAATGAAGATGATATTAATCAACTAGATAACGGTGATGAGATTTCAAGCCAGACTTCTAGTGATCAAGATGATTACATTAAGGGTAATTATGATTGCCAACCTAAGACTATAAATGTCATAAGTCGGGATCAAGAACTAGTTTTAGATGTTTTAAGAAAAGTAGAAGATGAAAAAGTTAAGAAAGAACTTTTTGAAGTCTTTAAGAAATCTATTGGTAAGCCAGAAGTTAAGAAGATAGTAAGCCCTTATAATCTAAATGAAATCTTGACAAGATTTAATCAGAAGTCTCCCAAAGACTTAACCATTGAGGACCTTTAAGAAGAATTAAGACAGTATAAGAAGGAAAATTAAGGAATTAAGACAATTCACAAGCTTAGGTTTTATAGATCTCCAAGAACAAATTAACAGGATTGTTTTTAACTAAGGAAACCTTGTTGATAACTAGGAAAACCTTGAAAATGTTCTAGAATCTTCACAAGCTAATGATGAAGTGGCAGATGCATACTTGAATACTATTAGCAGGGTTATTTTCCAAAGGTAGGAAGTCTCCCTAACTATAGTAATCAAGGATAAATTTATCCTTAATATTGTTGCTTGGATTGATTCAGGAACAACTTTGAATTGCCTACAAAAAAGCCTTGTATCAACCCAGTTTTATGAGAAAACTAGGCAAACTCTTTCAGGAGCCAATGGTAAAAGACTTACCATTAAGTACAAGTTGTCAAATACTCACATTTGTAACCAGGACATTTGCATTAAGGAAACCTTCATCCAAATTAGAGACCTAAATGAAAAGGCTCTTTTTAGAGGCAATTCAAAGATGCTCCTGAATCAATCAAAGCAACAATATTAAGGACAAATTTATCCTTGATTACTATAGTTAAGGAGATTTTGAGTTTTGACATAATTTATTTTTTCATTGCATATTATCTCGTCCTAGGTGTCTATGGTATCAGAGCCACGAGAAGGGAAGTTGGGTTTTGTTTTAAGTTTTTAAGGTAGGCCACTATAAGAAAGATTGTAAGGTTAAAAAGAAAATTAATAACTTGAAATCTCATCACCACTATCTAGTTGATTACTATCATCTTCATTATCTGAATCAATCCTTGATTCAGACTCTAAGGAGTTTAACATTACTTCGTACAACATGTCTTTTAAGTCTTCTGAGATATTCAAGTTATTAATTTTCTTTTTAATCTTACAATCTTTCTTATAGTGGTCTACCTTACCACACTTAAAATAAACTGGCTTAAATTGTGAAGGGGCTTCTAACTTTTTATGGGTTTCCTTGTTCATTCTTCTTTGGATGTGTCTTGATCTCTTGGTTTCATTCATTTTGTACTTCCCATGAGTACCTCTTTTATTGTGATAAAAATTTTTCTTACTAGGCTTTTTTCCTATTTGTTTTTTCTTGCGTTGCTTAGAGGGAAACTTAGTTTCTTTTTAGCGAAATCCAAATTGGCTACAGAATGAACCAAACTCATTCTTGTAGATCATTTGTTTATTTTTCATATGTTGCTTAAGCTTAAAGTCATTGCACAGTGTGGACCCCGCATTTCGGCTCAATGCGTTTCCCACTCGATGGCGAACTCGATTTTTATTTTGAAAAATGATTTTTTTATTTATTATTTGAAAATGACTTGGAGTCGCCACTTATTTTTGTTTTATTTTAAAAGGGTAAACAAAATAAGAAAGAAAACCCTAAGTGTGACTCCTTATTTTTGGAAAAGGTGGTCTACGAAAAACCGGATCGGGCTCGGGGGTCAGGTTACTTATCGGGAAGCTACGGTATGGACCGTAGCACCCCTCTAAGTCCCTAAGGTCGGGTCTCTACTAATAAGATGAAGCTGACACGGCAATGATGAGGAAATCAATAAATACTCAAATCAATCATGCACGTATGAGTATCAAAACATGCATATAGCAAGACCAGAATAAGGACAGATGCGTACCTGGGCAACGATCTTCAATGCGCTATCAATAAGTGAGATTAGTGCACAGTTAAGGAATAGTCACATGCATATCATAGAGTAGAATAAATCATGTATGACAACCGAGTCAACCAAACAATCCATCAATCATAAAATCTCATATGTTGGGCCCCCACCAAAGCCCGTTTATTTTTGTATGAATTAATTTCGTAAATTCTATCACTAAGAATTACGAAAAATAAATTCAAACTTATTTTAAAACATTTTAAAAATCAAAGAAAATTCGAAAGTGGCTCGCCAAAAAGAAAAAGGCGACCAAATTTTATTAGAAATGGGATTTTGAGTCCTAAAAAAAACTCTAAGGATGAAAGCTTTGGAGACTTGAAGTTATTTAAAAACCGGAATTTAGGATATTATTTACAAAATGAAGCTTGGGAAAATCTTTTTCAAAATCAAAGAGGATTGGAAATGAAAGATGTCACGTGACCAAAAGGTGCCCATACTAAGGTGGCCATGCAAAACAGGTCAAACCTGTGGGTCCAAATGTTCCCCTGAAAACTCTCTCATTCTGTTGAGTTCTGGTAACACAGCCTTGCCAAAATCAGGTCCGTCTTTCCGCCTTAGTTCTGCACACTGGAGGGCTATCTTGGCGAAGCTCAATGTCTCTTCAAGTGGCCAATCAGACACAATCGGATCCAGTACCTATTTGAATGTATCTTTTCCAATAGCGCTTTCAACAAGGTGGATCAACCCCATTGGCGGCTTGGCTGTTATTATCTGCAGAAGCATGATGCCAAGAGAGTAGACATCAGATTTTATGCCCAGCATGCCTGCTTGCTGATACTCTGGATCTATATAGCAGAAAGTCCCATCTGTTGAGGTCATCCGATACTGGGTCACATTGTCAGCTACAGATGGGGGAACCAGCCTGACCAACCCAACGTCACTAATCTTGCCCACGTAGTTGGGGTCCAGCAGTATGTTCGCCAGTTTTAGGTCATGGTGCACTAGTGGCTCTGGTTTAGTCTGGTGGGGGAACAATAGTCCAGTGCGAATTTCAGCTACAATTCGGAACCTCAGCTGCCAAGACAGAGGTGGAGAATCTCCTCGCCTGAAAAGCCGGTCCTTCAAGCTCCCATTAGCCATCTTCTCAGAGCATATGTATGGGCGTGACACTTCCCCATTATGTGTCTGCATGAGCACTGTATTGATACCCACTACCATTTGACCATTTTTCACAAGATTAGCAGCAATCTGATCTTCATCAAGGAATGAACCAAAAGCTTTGGCTGCATCGGGCTTCTGGAGAAGAACTGTTTTGATTGCATTCAATATCTCATCCACGGATCTTCCTGTGCTAATGTATTCTGAGATAACCTTCCATCTTCAAGACGTTCCTTTGGGATATTTCAGCATCCCTTTTATCAAGAGCCCAACTTCTTCTCTATCCCAAGGTTTCTCCTTGTTCTCATACTTGGCTAATGGGATATTTCCATTAACTTCCACAAAACCATTCTGCTGTAGATTCTTCTCACTTTGTTTCTTACCTGTCGAGTCATTATTGCTTCCACGTTGACACGCTGAAACCTGAGTTGAAGTCCAAATGAAGATTCCTATTGGAATGGTGAACAAGTCCATCATGGCATCCATAATATGAATAAGGTCAGTCTCCTTGTTCTGTTCCTCCTTCCAATTAAACCAAACACATAGTCTGAGGTACCATATCCTAGAGGGGTGCAGTGCTCATGAAAGCTGATGATGGACCTGATCATCCTTGGAAATACCAATTTCAAAACCACCAGTGAAAAGAATCAATGATAAGCCCAATCAGCCTGTGAAGTACCAGTGGCCATGTTCTTGAAGAAGTCACGATGTCCAGGAGCATCAATGACATTGCAGTAACATTTAGTGGTCTCAAACTTCCATGAAGCATGCCAATCTCAAGCCAATCTCAAATGTCCATCAATCTGTTATTTTCCGAACACAGGGTAGTCAGATTTGCCAAACTTCCCAACTCCTTTGATTAGACGTCAATTATGACTGAGACAGGATTAGGAACATAGTCATGGAACAGTCCGTGAATATCTAGGTCGTTCCCCTGCAGTGTTGGTTCTATGCTGTACCATCCAACCACATGCTCCTTGGCTTTGATTCTTTTGAACATGGGAAACATTGATTCATGATAGTTGCGGTCAAGAAACCACATGCTTGGGTCCTTGTCATCTTCATTGATTCACTGTGTCTTTGCATTATGGTTTCCACAGAAACTCCGACGGGTAGCAGAGATAAGACGCAGAGACGGAGATCCTCTGAGATGTACAGCCAGCCCAACCTCGATCAATTCCCTTAATCCTTGCATTGAGTGTCCACAAGAATGACATAGAGTGCATCAATGAGCTGAAGCGTGAAGCTTAAAGTATTTCCGTTTTGGTCCAAAGCCGTCTCCCGAAACTTGCATCTATACAGATTGCATACCAAGTTGCACCATGAATACCGGGGAGCACACTGTGGCTCTGGATGTGTCGGAAGGTGGGCCATGGCTTAGTGACCTCTTGTCCGGCGCTGGCTCAAAAAGGGCATCAACCTCAGCGATGAAAACAACAATACGTCGAAATGAGTGGCTCCATGATGGAAATGGGTATAGAGAATGATTAACGGAACGGCTCATGGAGATATATACGTATGAATTCATGCATGACGAGGACAAATGGGAGAGATGGTGAAACTGTAAGAGAGATGGGCTGAGTGGTGGAATTGGAAAATGGGTATGGAAGGTGTATGATGTGGAAAGATGAACATGGTGGATATGATGGGTATTGGATGAATTGATGGTATGTATGGGTATGAGGGGTATATAATGAATATGAAAGAGGCGAGCAATGGGTATGAGGATATGAGGGAAATGAAGACACGTGGTGTTAAAAAGGATTATGGTATGCATGGGGGCATGAAGCAAGGGCTTAGGTGGAAATGAGTATGAGTGACTTAAAAGAAAGAAAAATGGAGGCGGCTAGACATAGGAATTTATTCAAGTGGGAAATGAGGCTGAATGTATAGGGAAGGAATGAGGGAAGTGGGCATGAATGGACTGGCAGAAGGCTTTGGGTCCAGCGCCATTGGGTGGGCATGAAGTCGATCATGTACACGGGATTTCCTGTTCCTCAATTGGCGCCTGCTACAGCTGCATGACATCAAAAAATCAGTGCTAAGCTTGTTCACCGCATCAAGATACAGAGCCTCATCCAGAGAAGTTTTCTGGATAGACATCTAACAGAGCAGATGATCTTCTCATTCTGTACCTTTTCCCCACCAATGTTGATATTTTGACCACTTCAAACAGAACTATAACCAGTCGGGTTTGCATAAGGCAATTTTCCATTCACCAAATTCCTTGCAAGTGCCCGAATTCTTCGAGTACGTCCATTTTTGTACATTTCAGGCTCTCTGCTTCTCATAGTAGTGGGCGCTAAATCAGGATTATCAGCACAATGATTATCCAAATGAGAATCGCTCGAAGATTCAGTTTGCCTTGTTGTATTACTGCCCATATTGTCCAGAATCTAAGCTTCTCAAGAGAAGATGCTTCAGCCATGCAAATTGGGAGAAACGATCAGAGGTGAGTCTGGAACATCAGAGTGATTTCAGTCGATAGCAATAGATCTTCCACCAAGAACCCAAATGACATTTATGATAAGGTCATTTTCTCCTTCAAGCACGAACAAACTCTGAGGTAGATATCATCTGAGGCATCCCATAGATATACAATTCCTCCAAGAGCAGCAACCAAGGCGCTGCCAATATCCCAGTCCGGTAAATTCAAGCAATGTCAGTCACAGGTGGATCCTGATAAACACAGAAACCATATCCCTCAGAGCTCCCTGCGTCTCTATCCTTGACAAGATTAGAACCACGCAGTGATCCAAAGGAAACAAGCAGTTCTTGCATCTGTTCTTCAGTGAAGAAATAAGGCAAACTACCTCATGCAGGCACTTTCAGATTCAGATCCCATAACTGTCAATCTGCTCTTCAAACCATCATCATTCTCCATCAACCAACCTCCCCAGATTCACAGTCTTAAAGCTTGAAAGTCTCTTTCAAAGGGAAACAGAGGAACAAGAGAAAAGGAGCAGGAACAGAGCATGGAATAGTTAACAAATGTGTAGAAACCATTTCGTTATTTTATCCATGGATATAACAATTAGTGGGTCAAGATAGAAGAGGTTTGTTGGGGTAAAACATAAAAATGTAGCAAGCTCTTCAAACGTTAAACTAATAAATCATCAAAATGCAGCAACCCAACAAGCAGAGATGAAATCATAGAAAATAAACAGGAGAAATACAAAAGATGAGAGAATATACAGGAAAAAACCATAAATGGCCATACCTGAAAATACCTGTCCTGCTCTCTGTGACCTTCTTGCTTCTTCTCTCAAGCTCTCAAAGATTCACCTCTCCTCTGGTATCTTCCCCCTTCAACTGAAAACCCTTCAATCTAAAAAATAACAGCAAGCAGAAGACCTCCCTTCTCTGCTAAACTGAAAGCAACCTCAATGGAGATCCCCCATTCCTCAGTAGCCGAGAAACTCTCCTTAACACTCTCTGTCAAAAACCCCTCCTGTACTAGCCTTCTCTCCAAGCTATCTCTCAGAAAAAAAACCCCCGGAATCTCATTTTTTCCCACTCTCTTGCTTCCCCTCTCTAGCAGCTTGCTCCTTGCTTTTCACTTCTGCAGGAGACGCTCCCCCCATAACAGAAACGTACCTCCTCTGCATATCCTCCAACAGGTGTCGCTTTCTCATTCGTCCATCAGCTCCACTAAGCTGATTCCACAGCAACAAACCAGGAGGCAACACTTGGCTTTCAAAAAGCCCTCCAGCTGGCAAGTGAGCTGCAAAAAAAATGAAAGAAAAAAACGTGCCCTAAATGGGGGTCTACACACAGGTTAATTCCTTATGCTGTGACAATGCTTATAATTTCTCCATAAGTTAGCTTATCATAAAGGATTTGACCATTAAATTGTTCCCCTATTTTAATCCTAATCATTTCAGAGAAAAGTCTAGGTAGTCTTGAGATGAATTTTTCTTTCCGAAAGGACTTATTACAGTATGATCTTAGCATGACTTTGGTTAAGAGATTTGCAGTCTTGTCCTTAATCTTTGCAGGATCTCCAATGAAGTGTTTTGGTATTGAGAAGATTAGAGTAGCCACTGCATCCTCTATATCTTGTCCTTCTTCGTTCTTAACCGCTTCATTTTCCTCATTAATCCTATAGGCTTTTAAGATACCATTCCTATCCTCAAATGTGAGATAGTTATCCCACCATCCTTTTAGTTGACCTGTAAACCCATCAACAAGTGTCTGAGCTACATCATGATAAGACAGTCTATTGTTTAACTTATAGGTTGTACTAACCATGGTCATTTCTTGAAGCTTAGTGAGTATGTTATACTCAATCATGCCATCTATGTTCCATTCATAGATAGTACCACTAGTGTAGGAAGCTTGAGTATACTGATTTATTTCCTCATACTGTATATCAGGAAATGTTGGCCTAGGATAGAAATTCCTAATCTTATGGGCTTCTTGGTTATGGATAATCCTCAAAACTCTTTGATCTGGTGGTTCCTCAAAGATCTTGATTAGTTCATCAGCCTTTGCTTCAGAACTAATTTCTTCCTTAATAACATTGATTCTCCTATGAGATGGCTGAGGTGTCTTTGGGACAACTAAACTATCTTTAAATTTTTGGTTAATCCTTTCTATTAATGTTTGATCAATATGAGGATTTTCTTGCAATTTTTAGAGAATTCAAATGGCTTAAATAAAGGCTTGTTATCTTTCTTAACAAACAATGTCTTAATGTGGTCTTTCAATGATCTTCTCAAACTTGTTGAGTTGATCACCTATAGTCTTAAGAAACATGTTAGTGTAGTTGTTTTGTTCCATGATTCTTCTAACATCTACTGCACTAGCAGTTCCTTTATTCTCAGGCTTAGTCTTAAAAAGTGAAGCTTTTATTATAGTTTCATTAATATTCTTTTCTATCTTAGCTTCTAAATGGTGAAGGGATTCTATGATAGTATTGTCACAAGTTTTTCATATTTTAGTTTTGGTGGATGTGTTATTAACACGCTTACCGGGGTAATCTGGGTATTCCCCTTGTTGGAAGAGTTCAAACCAGGTCCAATACTTAATATTTTTCTTTTCTTGTCTTAAATAAGCATAAAATTCTTCTTGGTAGATGATTCTAAAGACCTTAGGGACTTTGCTAAAGAACCGATCTATTCTCTCCTTGTTGGCTTCAGAATAGAAGTCTTTTCTTAAGAGATCCTTGTTAATCTCAAAAACCTCATCATCTAAGCTTACAGTGTTAATCATTTGGGAATATGTAGGAGCCATATTTATTTCTATTGATCACTTTTTTTTTTTTACACTACTATGACTCCATCTTTAAGTGTGACATCCAAAATCTTTTTTCTAAACTCGACAAAAGCTTTTATAATTGTTTGACTAATTTTATTCAAAGAGTTCATAACTTAAAAAATTGGAGGGAGCCTTAAGAATTTCTTAATTTCATCTCCCTCTTATTTCTTTTCTTCATTTATTCATTTCTAATATGTCTATAACCTTAACAAAATTTTTTCAGAAAGTTTTGTTTCTCACAATGAACAAACAGATAATATTCTTCAATGATACAAGAAATATAGAGATATGTGTTAATTTTCTTTTTTAATTTTTATTTTTGCAATTTTTTAACTTAAAAAAAAAAGTGTCATTAAAGGTGTTCCAAGTTTCGAACATATTAAAATTGTATAACATTATATTTTTAGGAATCCTTAAGGCATTTTAGCTATGCTTTTGGATACTCTTAACAAAGTTGGATACTATACTTCTAAACACTTCTCCAGACATCTAATACTACACATCTGGACAACATTTTCTCAATTTTTTTAAAAAAATTTGAATTAAAATAAAATTTTAAAATCATAAACATACATACATATATATATATATATATTTCAATTTTAAAGCATTTAATTAGATAAATTTAACAAACTAAAGCTCTTTGGTTGAAATCTATTTATGTTGTTTCAAGTGTTCAAAGTAGTTTCCTATAAATTAGAGAGCTTTTTTATATTTATTGAGTAGAAAACACTTCCATTAATTAGATATATATTTATTGTTTGTTGATGCCAGGTCAATTGAGGATGGACTTCTCCCTTAGACGTGGCAGTGAAAGCTCCCACTCCGGTACCAGAATCTAGGCTTTCTGCTTCCCTGCACAACGATGTCTGGACAAGTTGTCCGAACACACCCTTTGAAGCCTAAGTCAACCTTTAAGGATGAACTAGAAACCCCAAGAGATAGATAGATAGATAGAGAGGGAGAGAGAGAGAGAGAGAGAGAGGGGAACTCATAGTGTCCTTTTCCTATTTTCTTTCACTAGGGTTTTTATAGTGTTCAAAGGTGGAGAAAGGCTTAGAAGTGCTGAACTGACCCTTGCGGTGATGATTGCACATTAGTGATAGGGCAGGGCGGTTGGGGGTTGTGTCAGACGACGCGTCATGACACAACTTGTTGTCATTTCAATCTTGCTAATGGCCTAAGACTTGATGTGCCTATCTACTGAAGTAGACATGAGGACGGGAAGAATCCCATCAATCAATCTGGTGTCAACTAACCAGGGTCTCTCATATCAGAGAAGATTTGAGGCCATCAGGGAGATACGAGCCACTCAATGGCGCAAATGATCCGGACAGGATGTTTCCGGATTCCTTGAAGGTTGTCCGAGCAGTGGTGAAAGAGGTGACACGTGGCCTAGTTGGGATGATGCCACATGGACAGACGCGTGACAATATTTGTGGATGGACACGTGGGATTTGGCCCCCATAATGCCTCATTCAGCACGTGCACTTGTGTCCGGGCAATGGTAGACGGGCTGAAATTGTCCCCTAGAGTCTCCCCAGTGTGAATGAGACACGTGTCAATTGCTTGTATGAGGGACCCTTCCACTGAGGCATTTTGTCAGGCAACGTGTCGTTTCGGGGTGTGTTTTATGACGAATGTCTTTTAGGATCCCTAGGGTTTTGGTCCCTCATAAATAGGGAACCCCCAAACCTTTTGGGATTTCACTAGGACATTTCTTGCTCTTAAACATTTTCCTTCTGCCATTATCCCTTCTACACTCTGCATCCTGCAATCTCAAGTCACCGTCTTCCCGTTGCCATACCGCTCATTTTCTCCGACAACTCTTGTATTCTGTATTATTGCAACTTTGGTGGCCGTCCATCTTCCCAGTGGTCCCGCCATTTTTACTAGTTTTGGTCTAGGAGAGCTCAGCTTCTATCAACAGTGTTTTATTTGAGTTCTGATAAGCCACTATCCCTTTGCATTGACTTCTTACTTTCCATGCATGTTTAGTTCCTGTTGGGATTGTTTTTGAGTTAGCAGCTTTATTGGGTACAATATAGGCGTTGTGGTGTGTAGAATGCAGGGTTTTTTGGTACTTTTCTAAGAAGGAAAACTGTCGTCGGTGGTAGGTTTGGTAATGGTCTTATCAGGACTAGGGTTTTTGTAGTTTGGCTTTTATTAGGGTCAAGACCCTTGTGGGGTATGGTTAAGAGGAAGGCCCTTGGATGGGGTTTGCCTTACAGGTTGGGCCAAGGACTTCGCCTAGCTATGTTCCTTAGGTCCGGGCAGACTGGTCCTTGCATAATTGAGGTACTGCTCATGAGTAGGAGGGTTGGGTGACTGCTTTCTAATGTTCGGTCGTTGTGTCGTGCAACTCTTACTTGACCCACCGCTTCAGAATGTCATCACAAGGGGGTGTTGCTTCTTCCAGCGCGGTTGGTAAGGACAAAGAAGGGTGTCTGACCAAGAGAAGGTGTTGAACGCACGGATGCGGAGAAGTCCATAGAACTCCTTATTGAACGGGAGTTTAGGGAGTGTTTCTACATTCCGTATGGGATTGCTATTCGCTTGATGGACGGTAACCCAGTGTCAACCTAGAAGAAGCTCTTTAATGCCACTGTTTTTAGCAACGAACAATTCAATGATGGGCTCCGTTTTTCTCTTCCTTCCTTCTTCAAATAGTTTCCCCACTTTATAAAGATTCCCCTAGCCTTCCTTAATCCGAACGTAGTTAGGATACTGATGGGGTGTAGCATTTTAAATATGTTATACCACTTGGATCTTTCCTTGTAGGAGATCTTGTTTATTTATACTATTAAGATGAGCGGGAAAGAGATTTCTAGTTTGTCCACTCACATTCCATCCATTCAGCTGGTGACCGGACTTCCAAATTCTACCAAGGGCGCGACAAAGAGACACATTGTTGTTTCGGGCCCTTGGGTTAGCTCATACGAGCATCCAATTCTAGGGTTTGAACCACATTGTTCGTTAGGGATTCTGGGTAGAGTATATTGTTGTTCTCTTGTCACTTCCTTTATAATTATTGGATTGTTGCTGATGCGCATCACTTGGTGTATTTACAGGAAAGCGGAGGAGAAACTGGCTGGTAGATTGGGTGGAGAAGACTTCTTTTGACCGGTTGAACAAGTTATTTGTGATTTCTACTAGTGAGCGGAATCATGAGACCTTGCTAACTTATCAGAATTTGCAAGCAATGGTCTGGGACTCTCAGTAGTACGTTATCTCCGCCCTTCCTCATTTTGCGCCCAGAGTGTTGGTGCCCGACGAACACCACGTATTGAAGGATCTCCATTTTTATGAGGAAGCCCGAGCGGCAAACGCAAAGGCAAGGCAGGACCAACTTGATCAAAGAGAGAAAAAATGTCAAGAGAGGACTCTAAGGTAGGCCCCAAGCGTGGGTTGTCCAACCACCAGCTCTACTGCTCACCCCCTTTCCAAAAAGAAGTCTGTTCCTCGGCATGCTGAGCAGACCTTGGACTTATTTCCGTCTTCTTCTTCTTCTTCACTCTCTGTAGACGTCGGTACCAACTGGAACTCAATCAGATCGCCTTTGGTGGGAGACATTCCGAATCGGGAACTCAGGCTAGTGGTGCTTTACATTATCCTTGAGCTAGAAGAAGAAGAAGAAGAAGAAGAAGAAGCCCAGATGGCCCCAAACCTGAGGGTCGGTTTCAAGGAGAGGCATTGTAAGCGCCTCTCTGAAGCACTTCCGACTACACCTCCGCCTGCTAAAAAGACTCGCTTGGAGGTTTCTCACGAGGAGCCGATTTTAGATGCTCCTATGGTGTAGGTGCCCCCTTCTGATGTCGTGAGATCTGAACAGGAACTGATTGCAAGTCCTTCTGTTGAGGACATTTTCCCGATGGAAGACGGGACCCCTACAACCACTCCGAATGGCGATGCTAATGAGAAAGACTTTCCGGTCTATCCTTCAATCTGGGAGGAGATAACGGCGTTATTGAAGATGGTTCCTTGATTTACTACGCTCGAGCCTCCAACATCAGGCGTAAATATCTTATTTTCTTTCACCCTTCGTCATTTTGTTGAGCTGACCGATGACACTCGCCTTGCTGGCATGGTTTGCCCCTCCTATGGCACTCCAGAGTCTGTACTTATCCGATGCAGAAGTACACTGTTGAGAAGACGACAAAAGTGGTAAAGTTTGCTTCCTCTTTGCCTAAGTTTACTTAGCGTTCGACTCTGACACAGGTTCAATGTTGTTTCAGGGAGTGGCTGCTATCCATAATTTGATGCGGCAGCGAAGCTCGCTCCTTAAATGGTTGGAGGTCGTGAAGACCATGAGAACATTTCTTACCCAATGGATAGATAACGATGAAGAACTTCGTGCTCAGCTTGTGCGGGTAGAAAACGAACTGGTTGTTGCTCGAAAAGCCACCGCAGACGGGGAGAAGCTGCTAAAGGAGTCAGAAGAGGAGATGCAGGCGACAAAGGTCGAGGCTCATCGGATGGGAGAGGAAAAAGAGGCTGTAGAGGCCATATGCAAAGATGTCGAACAGGAGAAAGACCAATTGAAGAAGGAGCTGGAGGAGCTTTGAGCAACATCTAAGGCTCAGAAAAAAGAGTTTGAGGAGCTCCGAGTTGGGTTCACTGCTGAAAAGAAAGAGTTGAAAAAAGATTATCAGAAGCAAGTTGATGAGATGTTCTTTTTCGACTACCAATGATGCATGAGGAAAATCAAAATCACATAAGATGTTCCCAACTATCCTTCTGACGAGGAAGAAGAGACGATACTTAGTGGCCCGACCCAATGAAACAAAAATCCGGATGCTGTTGGCCCC
Source organism: Vitis vinifera (assembly GCF_030704535.1). NCBI lineage: Eukaryota > Viridiplantae > Streptophyta > Magnoliopsida > Vitales > Vitaceae > Vitis > Vitis vinifera. Next base: position 36,613,585 of record NC_081822.1, read on the forward strand.
TTTGGGCAGTGATTTGTTATTTTGCACTTATTTATTCTTCTGTCTTGCTTTGTCTAGATTGTAATGACATTTTACACTTATTAATACATATTCATTTTATTCTACTTGTGTCTTCTTGTTGAAGCTTCTTTTTTTTCGTTCAATTTATTGATAGTACTGCTTCAAGTTACATACATTCCATGGGCAGAGCAGGGGTGTTCCTTTTAGTGTTTGTAGGTGGTAAGTCCCTGAATTTCCAACCTTAGATACAACACAGGGCCTTTCCCAATTTATTTGGAGTTTCCCAACTCTTCTTTTTGCTGTGTTTTCAAAGACCTTTCTGAGGACCAGGGTCCCAACTCTAAATGTGTGTGACTGAGTTTTTTTGTTGCAATGGGAAATGACTCTCTATTGGTAGGATGCCATTTGGATGGGCTGTATTTCCTCTTACCTCGTCCACCCAGTCCAACTGTCTTTCAAGTTCTTGTTTTTCATCTCTTTGGCCCTGAATGGTCGTCCGGGTTGTGGGCATGCCTATCTCAGTTGGGATAACTGCATCCATCCCATATACAAGAGCAAAAGGAGTTGTCCATGTTGGTCGTCCGGGTGTCATTTTGTAGGTCCACAAGACTCCAGGTGGTTCATCTACCCACCTTCTTTTGGTTTTTTTGAGCATTTTCTTCAGTGCAGAGATTAGGGTTTTGTTTGTTGCCTCTACTTGTCCATTGCTTTGAGGGTAACAAGGAGTGGAATACGGATTTTTGATTTTCAGCTTCGATAAAAAAGTTCTAAAGGCAATACTGTCAAATTGTGGTTCGTTATCAACTACGATCACTTGCGAGATTCCGAACCGACAGATGATGTTTTTCCAAACAAACTTGGAAACATCTTTGTCTTTGATGTTGGCATAAGCTTCTACTTCTACCCATTTGCTGAAGTAGTTAGTGGCTACAAGTAGGAACTTTTTCTGAGCGGTAGCGGCGGATAAGAGGCCAACTATGTTCATTCCCCATTGCATGAATGACCAATGGCTCATGACCAGATTAAGGATCTCAGATGGCATGCAAGGAATGGGGGCATGCCTTTGGCACCGATCACACTTCTTGACGTAGCCTTCAGCGTCTTGTTTCATAGTGGGCCAATAGTACCCTTGCGAATGAGCACGATGTGCTAAGGTTTGTCCCCCTATGTGATTGCCACATACACCTTCATGTAGTTTTGCCAATACATACTATGCCTCCGCGTTGTTTAAGTACTTGAGGTACAGACCCCCAAAGGATCGTTTGTAGAGGTTATCCTCGATCAGAGTGAAGCGGGTAGCTTGTACCCGGATCTTATGTGCTCGTTTGCTTTCTTCAGGTAGATCCCCTGTCTGGAGGTAGGTTTCGATTTTGTGCATCCAACCAACGCTTATTTCACTAGTGTTGCATACAGGTGCAACTGCAATTGATGAAGTAGTTTGGAGGTGGACGAGCAATAATACGACTTCCTTTATAGGGAGTGTAACAACTATTCCAGCCAAGACGTTGGCTTGCACATTTTCTGTGCGAGTGATTCTCTTGATGACCCACTTGCTTAATTTATCCAATGTATTTCGTACCTTTGAAAGGTACCGAGCCATGCGTTCGTCCTTGGCTTCGTACTCTCCTTGAATTTGTCTAACAACTAGTTGAGAGTCACTGCATATTTCGAGCTTAGATGCTGACAGAGCAAGAGCAAGGCCCAATCCAGATAGGATAGCCTCACACTCAGTTTCGTTATTAGAGATTGGGAACCCGAGTCGGATAGCCTGTTCCAACTGTTATTCGATTGGTGATTGTAAGAGAAGGCCCACTTCGGACCCTGAGACCCGGGATGCTCCGTCAACGTGGAGAATCCACCATCCCTTTTCAATAGGTCCTGCGAGTTGAGACGACTTTTGAGGGATCTCAACTATGAAATCAGCCATGACTTGTCCCTTTATGGCCAACTTAGGCTGATATTTGATTCCATACTCACTTAGTTCTTTGGACCATTTTAGCATTCTTCCAGATAGGTCAGGTTTATGCAAAATACTTCTGAGTGGTTGATTTGTGAGCACGGTTACCTGAAGAACTTGAAAGTAAGGGCGGAGCTTCTGTGGAACACTCTTTAAGGCTAAAGCGCTCTGTTCTATCTTGGAGTATCGTATTTCCGCGTCAACCATGGCCTTGCTTACATAGTAGATTGACCTTTGTTCTTTATCTTTCTTGTGGCGAAAAAGTACAACATTGACAACATAATCAGATACTGCTAAATACATGTACAGTTCTTTGCCAGGCTGAGGACTACTCAGAATGGGTGGCTGTGTAAGATAATGTTTAATCTCTCCAAATGCTTGCTCGCAGTCACTTATCCATCCGGTCGTGCTGACCCCTTTTAACGCAAGACAAAATGCCTTAGTTTGTCTGTGAAATAAGCTATAAAGCGTCTCAACACAGCTAGGTGGTCTATGAGGCACTGTAGTTCTTTTTTGGAACTTGGGGGGAATGTCTTCATGACGACTTTGATTTGGTTTGGATTGACTTCTATTCTCCTTTGTGAAACCATGAATCCCAGGAACTTGCCTGCGCTAACTCCAAAGGCGTACTTGGCCGGATTCAGCTTCATATTGTATGCTTTCATCAAACGAAATGTTTATTTTAAATGTCGAGCATGCTCACTCCTAGTTTTGCTTTTTACCACAATGTCATCGATATACACTTCCACAGGCTGTCTGATTAGTAGCTTAAAAATCTTTGTCATTAGCCTTTGGAAAGTAGCTCCAAAGTTTTTAAGTTCGAATGGCATGATGACCTTGTAGCAGTATAACTTGCGTGGTGTCACAAAGAAGGTCTTCTCTTCGTTTGGCTGGAACATTAGAATTTGATGGTAACCGGAGAACGCATTTATTAAAGAGAGCATCCCATAATCGGTAGTGGAATCCACTATCTGGTTTATCCGCAGCAGTGGGAAGCTATCCTTTGGGCAAACATAATTCAAGTTGGTGTAATCGACATAGACTCGTCATTTACCCTTTTTTTTTTTTGCACAACCACCATATTTGCCAGCCACTCCGGGTACTCAAACTTTTTTATGAACCCGACTGTCAGCAATTTTCTAATTCGGCATGAATGATCCTTTGCCTGTTCGGATGGAAGCGTCGGACCTTCTAGCGGATAGATCGTGATGAAGGTATAATGTTGAGCCGATGCGAGACTATTGAAGGATGGATCTCGGGCATGTCAGAGTGGGTCCATGCGAAGAAGTCTTTGTTCTAACGAAGTACTCCTTCGAGGGCTTGCATCTCTTCCAGTGTTAAGAGGGAGTTGGCATAGGTAAAGTGGTCACTTTCTTCTGAGAGATGTATGGTCTGCAAGGGGTCGGCCTCTGATGGATCTCTCTCTGTCGGGCTCTGTAATTTCTATTGTTCCATCACACCCGTCGATTCCGTAAGCGGCTTGCCATTACTGGCGGATCCGACCTCTCCTGCTACCTGATAACAATGGCGTGTAGCCAACTGACTTCCATAGAGGTTGATCTGTCCGTCCTCAGTTAGGTAACTTACCATTTGGTGATACGTGGAGGGGATGACCTTCATGCCATGCAACCATGTGCGCCCCATGATGGCGTTGAAAATGGACAGGTCTTCCACTACTGAGAACTACACATTCTGGATGATTGGCTTGGCTTGGACGGGTAGCACGACGTCTCTCAAAAAGGTGGTTGAAGCTTCATTGAATCTTGATAGTATTCCTCCGGGATTTTCTAGAGCAGATGGCGGGAATCCCATTTGTTTGAATGCGAACATCTGTAACAGGTCGGCTGCACTGCTTGGATAAACCAAGATTCACCTTACGTCAAAGTCATTGATCCCTAAAGTCAGGATTAGGTCATCTTCATGGGGTTGTAGCACCCGGTTGGGGTCTATTGGAGGAAAGGTGATTACACCATCTATCGGGTGCGTGCCCCCAGGAGGCAAACCAGGTTAGATGGAGCTAACCTGCTCTCGTACAGAGACAACTCGAACATTTGCTTCTTCCGTTTAGAGTTGTACTTTTCATCAACGGGTCCCCCATGAATGTAGTTAATTATGGCTCTAGGAGCCGCTAAAGTTGTGGAGGTCGTGGTGGCTGGATTTCGGGCTACTTTCCCATGTTTTTTCTCTGAGCGGATGTACTATTTCAGATGCCTGACTCTTATTAACTTCTCCACCAAGTAGTGGAGGCTTCTACATTGCTCCGTGGTGTGGACATGGTCCTTGTGATAGACACACTTTCTGCCCCAATCCCTCTTAGCCAGAATCGTCTTTATTGGCTCCGACCATTTGAAATTCGATAGTTCGCAGATCATGGGGATGAGCTTCTCATATGAAATGTTGAGGGGGGTGAGGTTGGCTTGGTTTGACTGCTGTTGTCCACCTCGCTCTCTACCCACTTGCCTCCTTTGGCTCGTGGTTTTGGAGCTCCAGGTTGAGTTGTTTCTGGCAAGTCGACTGGTGACTAGGATCTATTGGGTAGTTGCGCAGACGTTGTCCTCAAGTATGGAGTATTTGCTTGCTCGTTTGAACAAATCATCCATAGTCGTTGGAGGTTTCTTGGCGAGAGATTAAAAAAAGGGTGTACCCGGACATATACTCCTTTTAAAGATGTGTAGGACAACGTCAATGCTGTAAGATTCCACTTGGAGTACAGCTTGCTCGAACCGCTTCACAAATTCCCTTAGCAATTCATTTTCCTACATTTTTATGTTCTATGTGGTACTGATATTTTGCTTATGGCATGTTGAGCATAGATATTGTCCCACAAAGGCCTCCGACAACTCCCGAAAGTTATTCACGGAGTTCATTGGGAGGCAGTGGAACCATGAAAGAGTCTGGCTGAAAAGACCTTGCACAATAGAGCGTCATTCCCTATGTCAAGGGTCATGAGTTGTTTGTAGTGCATGATATGGTCAAATGGATCTTTAGTTCCATCATATGTGGAGAATTTTGGAACCATGAACCCCCCTTGGAGGTTCGTAGTTGATGATGTGAGGGTTGAAAGACGTGGAGAGTATGTCGTCCAGTCGGCTATTGATAGAGTCGAGGAGACCCCTATTAACCAAATCCCCCACTGGTTGTTATACTGGCAGATGAGGGAGCCAATAGGTTATGACCGGGGCAGCTGAATGACTAAGACATGCCTCTTGGGCTGTCACTACATGCGGTTTCCCCCCCATGCCAGGCATTTGAGGCCCCAGCCTTGCATGCATTGTGTTCGATAGCTAGGACTTCCTATCGTGTCTTATTTTTGCTGAAAAACCAGTGGAGTTAGAGCTCTCATCCTACTGTGCGTGGTAGGCTGGCAGGGATCTTTCCACAGGCTACATTTCCTATTCATTATAGGGGATTTCTGCATTCCCAGGGTAAGTAGCCTCCTCATTTTGCTTGGAGTTCGTGCGTTGACTTCTAGGCTATCGGCTACAAGGAGGGCCCGATGAGGACACCTGAATAGGCAACACTTCGTTCTCTTCCCTGAGTGTCCTTGTCTTGTGGAGCAAGGCTTGCATCTGTCTCTCGCTCTCACACTAGCGTCTTTCCATACTCTCACGCCAGTTGAAGTAGTCTTCGCTACCCATGGCCGACGGTTGACTTCTGGAAAGTGTTGACATCTTTATTTCGTTCTTTTCCCACAGACGACGCCAATGTTGATGCTAGGTCAACTGAGGATGGACTTCTCCCTTAGACGTGGCAGTGAAAGCTCCCACTCCGGTACCAGAATCTGGGATTTCTGTTTTCCTGCACAAAGATGTTCGGATAGGTTGTTCGGACACACTCTCCGAAGCCTAAGTCAGCCTTTAGGGATGAACTAGAAACCCCAAGAGATAGAGAGATAGAGAGAGAGCTCATAGTGTCCTCCTCCTGTTTTCTTTTAGTAGGATATTTATAGTGTTCAAATGTGGAAAAGGGCTCAGTAGTGCTGAGCAGGCCCTTGTGGTGATGATTGCGTATTATCGATAGGGCAATCATCACCTCTGTAGGACGGCTGGGGGTTGTGTTAGATGGCGCGTCATGACACAGTTTGTTGTCCTTTCAATCTTGCTGATGACTTGAGACTTGACGTGCTTGTCTACTGAAGTAGACGTGAGGACATGAAGAATCCCATCAATCAATTTGGTGTCAGCTAACCAGGGCCTCACAAATCAGAGAAGATTTGGGGCCATCAGGGAGATGTGGGCTGCTCAGCGATGCAAATGGTCCGAACAGGATGTCTCCGGATGCCTTGAAGGCTGTCCAAGCAGTGGTGAAAGAGGTGACACGTGGCCTAGCTGGAATGATGTCACATGGACAGATGCGTGACAGTATTCGTGGGTGGACACGTGGGATCTTGCCCCCACACTTTTATTTTTTTAAAACTCTTCATTTAAGTGCATTTAATCAAATTTTGTAAATTTCTTAGTGCACCCTTGAAGTCCATCCCATTCTTCTTGTGTATCGAGTCATAATACCCTTATTTAAAAATTTTATATTATACCGTTTTTTAAATATTGAAATTATCATAGTACCTATTGTGCTTCATTGGGAAATATTAATGATTCAGATTTAAAGTGGTGAGAATTATTTACTCACATTAAAACATTACTATAAAAATCCTCTTTTACTAAATACAATAAAAAAAAATATAGTATACCTTTCTCTAAGCATAGAAGGAAAAAAATATTAAGATGTATTTATTTGTAAGAGAAAGAAAAAAGTGTCTCCAATTTCATATTATGTACAAGCTAATTCCTAAATTAACTTCTGATAACCTATATTTAACTTTTTAAGGGATTTTTTTACTCTCCTAAGTTTAAGTCTAAGGTTATATGTCATCATCTTTATTTTAGAATGTCTATTTTCATTTATATCCGCATTTTTTTTCTCAATTTTTTTTTTTATCATAATGGTTATGATCAGGACAATGATTTTGTATTTCCTTATTCCATGATAATAAAATGTTTACTCTTGATAAAGAAAAAAATTTTCAATTTGGAAATGAAAATAATATTTTTGAAAATGAACTCATAGAATGTAATAAATATAAGATTTTCATTCAAGCATTTGGATTCAAATACTCTATTTTTATAGTAGCCTTTAATAAATATTTTGGGAATTAATGAACATTAAATAATGCCTTCAAATCATATTTATAAAAATTAAATTAAAAAATAGGATGACCATCTTCCCTTTTATTTTCATGCTCTACAAATAATAATTAAAAAAAAAAATACTTTTTTCAAATTTGGGTGAATTTTTAACAAATTAAAACATTCCAAAAATGACGTGCGTTTACATATAAAATATGTTTTTCTTAATTAAGATTATAGCAAATATATTCTAAATTCCCTTTAAAAGAACCGTAAAAGTGTTTCTCATTCATTGAAAGTTGTCTATAAAAGGATGTCATAATTCAAAAAGTGCCTTAATTAAAATGGAAGGATTTTGAAATCCTTTTTAGTTAATTAAAATAAAAGGATAAAAACAACTATGAAATAATAAACAAATAAGAAGTTTATTGTGCATGTTCACTTCTCCATGGTATTAAGTTCTTGAATTTCATTGGAGAACATTAATGGTTCAAATTTGAAGCGTCAGGAATTTTACAGGAAAAAAAAAATCTTAATATTCTCTCCAAATTAAATAAAATAATCAATCCTTATCCCAAAAGAACAATTTTTTAATTTTTTATTTAAAAAAAGAAAAAAAAGAAAAGGGCAAAAGTTACATCACCATATTAAATCTCTCCTCCGATCAATTCCTCTGCAATAAAGTAAATGATATCACCACTTATTTAAGAGGGAATCACCCACATTAAACCACTGTGGCCTTATTCACATTAAAACATTTCTAAATCTCCCTCTCCTTTCCCCTCAATGCAATCCAAAAAGTAAATGATAATAATGACCCACAATCACCCCCCATTAAGACTATGCCAATTCTCCCCACCTCCATATAATAAAGTCAAATTCACGCTTATCCAAACATGGCATCACCCGTATTGAAAAACGGCGTCACGACATTATATTATTTCTAATTAAAGCGTTTTTAGCATCAAACACTTTCATTGATAGAATTTTATATTCAAAAAAAAAACAAACAAAAGCTTTGTGTTTGGATATAAAAGTATATCATATAAATAAAAATTATTTATCAAATGATGGTCCACATCAAGTGATTATCTAAAATTTTAAAAAAATTTATCAAATACCACATATTTGAAAAGAATACTTTTCATGATTAATGAATGTTTGAAGGCCTCTTAAAATCATTTCCCTAGTGAAGACATGAAAGCGCTTTTATTGATAGCGCTAGTGCTTCTACTGAAAATCATGATATGTGTAGTAAAAGAATTGCTTTAATGATGAAACACTATTTTTTTTATTATGAGAAACCAATTTTTTTTTTTTATAAATATTATAAACAATTAATTTTTACGAGAAAGCATCCGCTCCCAAACGGGCTATGAACTTGATGACGGTTAAAGGTGGAGTTTTAAGCCTAATGTGGACAAGTCATATGAAAATGAGTCCCTATCCGTATATTGTTTCTTTGTGTTGACGGCAGGCAATGATAAGGAAATTTGAAATGTCTATGCATATTATTCATTACATCTGGAAGGCTTGAACAAAGGAAACAGTAAAATGGATGGATCAATCAAACCATTTGCTGCTCAGGCAGTTGTATTGATTGATTGTTGTTTTTCTCTTCTTCTTTCATCTTAACATACATGCCATAGACATAGGAGCAAAAGCCCCAGACGCAGAGCAAGGTGGAGACCACCTTCCCTCCTCCAAGCTTATCTCCATACGCCAAGACACCTCCCAGCACGTTCGCGGCCATCAAGGCAGTCATGCAGATTCCTCCGGTCAGAGAAGTTGTCAAGAACACCAGCCCTGCGGTTCCCATGAAGGCAAACTGCCAAGTCACCATGTTGAATACCAGTGTCAACCAGTATGCCTTTGGACCCAGATCAAACACCATTTCACTCTCCTTCTTCATCTCTGAAAACCCATGGCCGGCTGCCATTCCAATGGTGGCCAAGGCCGTTGCTGCCATCTCCATCACCAGCTGCATTTCAATCACCATCTCGTAGCAGTAAACTTTCTTGTAGATCATCTCCATCACTGGGAGATAGAGAGCAAAGAGCAGGCCTGCTCCTATGGTGGAGAAGAAGCCTATGAAGTACTTGGCATGGGTCAAGTCTTTTGGTCTGTCATGGTTGGAACTCAAGGCCAGGAGGATGGAGCTGAGGGTGAGAAGAATCACGCAGTTGAAGTTAGAAAATGTGATCTTTTGCTTCACGATGATGATAGAGAGTATGAGATTGAAGGCCAGTTGGGATGATAGAAGGAGAGATGCAGTTGATACAGGTAGGTAGGAGGTTCCCCAGGAGAAGAGAAAGTTGTTCAGGCCTAACATGAGTCCTATGAAAACTGATAAGAGGAGGAGCTTCGGAGTGAAACTTGTGAAGGGTCGCCTCCGTGTGCATTTGAAGAGATGGTGGGGCAGGTAAATGAGGAGGAGGAGGAGAGGAAATCCAACAGATTGAACCCATGTTGACACCCATATGCTCGAACCCTTATGGATGAAATAGAACTTTGAAAGCAGGGTTGAAGACACACTGCCCACAAAGAGCGAAAAATAGGTGATCAACAGAAGAACCATGTAATGCTTGCTAGTAGGACTCATCTTGTGTTCTTGCTGCTGCTGCTGCTGCTGCTGCTGCTGCAATTGGGATTGGGATGATGAATGATTCATCATTGTGGGTTGTGAAGGTTGAGAGAGCAGTGGTTTAGGCTTGTGTGAAGGTTGAGAGACAGAGAGATAGAGAAGAGTGGTTTTGGGACTGTTGGTATTAAACCCAAGCCTCCATTAATCCATCTAATTTGAGTTGTAGACTAGGTTTGAGAACAAGTGGCGTCCCGGAACAAGTTGACTCATATGGGTTGGCCTCTATCCAATGATTATCATGCTGATCTGGTGACGGGTCTGCATCTTTGCGTATCACTTGATGCAACAAGTAAAGCAAACATGGCAATATACTGACGGGACCCACATGAAATGAACTCTCAAGTGATGATCAAGAGGAGCAACAGTGAGAATGGGCACGGCATCAAGGGGAGATACATGAGAATGCATCGAGGATGGTGAGCATTGGGAGGATGGTGCAAAGGTTAACTACAATGATATGGACGAAATAAATGACAAGGCATAGAGAGGGGTGATTAGAGGAAAAGCGGAGGGTGTAGTGGAGACAGAGAGAGAGGGGAGTTATGAATTGAAACGGCTGAATTGGACCTTTGCATACCCTACACTTAGCAGGCAACCCAACCCACAGTGGCAGACATAGAGCAAAGGTGGCATTACCATCTTTTTCAGTTTTAGCTTAAATGCCTCTCACACACGTGTCTCTTGCCTTCCTTTCCCAGTTTTTTTCTCTTTAAGTAATTGCAGCTTATAGCCTTTGTGAGTAGACAACAGATTGGTTCAAGTAGACACCAAACTATACCAGGTCAAACTGAGTTCAACACTTGAGAGGAAGAGGAGGGAGAGGGGGGAGAGGGGGGACAGGAACTATCAAATAAATAAACAACAATAGCCCCTAGGAGATGGAGCATAGAAAATTATTAAATGTAAACACAAGAAACACATTTAGTTGGAGACACGCTGCTAAGATAATGTCCCCAAGGATCAATCTTTTGCATTTCCTTTTCCAGAACACTTTATCAATAAAGCAACGACTCTCATGAAGTAGGAAGAGAAGCCAACCAAGGAATCAACTTTTCATGGACTAAATCAGGTCTGTCATCATGGGGACAATGTCCTACTCCCTCCAATATAAAGAGGCTTATATTGGGTTGCTGAGAAGGCAGGGAAGCGAAGTATTTACCTACAGGGCCATCAAGAGGGGTGAATGGGTCTTGGTTGCCCCATAAGACTAGAATAGGCAAGGAGAGTCTTGGCATTAACTGCACTGGGTTGGGCCCTGGTGGGCCTGTGACAATGGAAACAAAAGCATCCAGTGCCCCTTCATCATCCGCCGGTTCCTTAATGATCTGCAGTTTTCAGGTAAAAATGAACTGTAACTAGAAATTCATTAGAAACAAAACCACATTAACAGGAGGGCCCATTCATACCTGTAGCAGATCTTCATCCACTGATTCCTTATTCCCATAAATTGATAATAAGATGTTCCTCAGATTATCTCTGCATTAGCCAGAAACCATGAGATTCTCACATTCTTGCATTCCAGGAAAACTAACCATGACCAAGAGCACTACCTTTGTTTGACACGCTCAAAGATTGATGAAGCAATTCCTCGTTGCTTCAATAAGAAATCAAACAACCAGAGCAGGGGTAACAACAACTTGATTCTCCAATCATCAACAACTGCCTTGTTGTTCATGCCACCAGCACAGTTTAATAGTACAAGCCCTCGAACCAAGGCATTAGTAGATTCTAGTTGGAGGAATGTGATTGACACAAGGAAAACCATGTGTCAAATGATGCAACAGGTATAAATGGTTGTTTCACAAACAAAGACTGATTCTTCCTTCAGCCACAAGACAAATTGAGCATACCTGAGGCAGCAATGACACAAGCAAGACTCCCAACAGAGTTCCCTATCAGCACAGTTGGTTTACGAACAATTTCATCCAAGAAATCCAATATTAACTGTAGAATAACTCAGTGTCTCAGTAGTGAAGATCTGCAATGTCAAGGCATCAATTGCACATGTATAGGACAAAATGCAACTTCAAGTTTGGCCAAAGATATACCTGAGCCCATATTTCCATTGTATATGCAAAGCCTGATGGCTTATCAGATGCACCAAAACCAAGAAGGTCAATGGCATAAACAGTCTGACTTTCAGCCAGTATCATAATATTCCTGAAACAGACACAAGGTGAAAAGGAATCAAGTTCTTGAATAGTTTAATAATAGAGTTGAACAAAGATGATCTTCCCTACACCACCTTATGAACATTTGAAGACAACAATGCCATTTTTTTTTTTGAAAGATAGAAAGACATGAAAGAAGCCCAGTTCCCATACGTGTGGAGATAATTGACCCTCATATTTCATAAGTAAAATGTTTTTTCACATTTTTGCAAAGGTTGAATAATAATTAATGTCAGTAGAATTGAGTTTAGCTCCAGAAGGGGGTCTAAATCTAGTAAATGTAAACTCAATATTGATTCTGTAAAGCATAATAAACAAATAAGAAAAAGAAATCCTCAAGTGCAATATTCTTGGTTGAAAAGAATGATCATTTCTCTAGGAAAATAGTTCCTTGATTCTTAAATATCCAAATCAAAGTTTGCCCAAACAATCAGATGCGAGTAATGTTCCAGATATGTATAATTTTATCTGTTTTTTTCTGTCTTATCTATACTTCGAGGGCCAAAGAACATTGGCAAATGTGGTCAGAATTACCTGCAAAGGGTACTCTAGTTATGAGGAAGATGATCATGAATCATTATGTCTGAGACTCTGAAACATCTTGTGTAGAAGGATTGGATAAGAATAATAGATGAGGGCATGAACCATCATTGTGCTAGAAAGTTCATGGACAGCCTTATGTATGGGATGGCACAAGTAAAGGGAAAGAAGAGCATCAACTCATGACTTTAATTAGACTTGACCTCTATGAAGTAGGAATTCTGTGAAGTTTAGCCTAACGTGATAACAACATAATTAGACATCAACAGTAATCTGTACTTCCTCTAGAGGAATCTTTATAGGCAAAATAAAATAAGCAAAAGTGGCAACAGGCTGCTTTTAAACCAGATGGACAAGTGAAAAACTTAGTATGTATCATTGATACATGGATTGTTCCAATTGGCAAGGTAGAGAGCTATTTGATGAAGAAAACAAATCATAAGAAAGGTAATTTCAGTATCTAAGTTATAAAACTTAAAAAAACAACAGAATTGAGATCTTGTTTCTCTTGGAAATGAGTCTAAGACCTTAGCAGACCCTTGCCAGCAAATAGCAGATCCATGCTGTAAAATAGCCATAGAACTCATGGTCAGGCTCAGATAAGACTCTTCATGGTCTAGAACACCAAAGAAAGGGGGCAGCTTCCTGTTAGGCAACTTATTAAAATCAAGACTCTTCAAAGGCTATAGATATGATTAGAGGTTATGCCAGAAAGGTTTAGGACTTCAATCACAGACTCCAGACGTTTTTCAAATCACTAGAAGCAACTTTACTGGAAGCAATTTTTAATTGCATGTCAATCATCCATTTCCAATTATTTTAATTTTTTACATACTTCAAATTCCAGCATACTATTCTAGTTTTTTTTTTTACTTTTCTGCATATTTACTTTTCTACTAGTTTAACCTATTATCAAATAGCTTAAATTAGATTTGGCTCTCTAATTTGCACAACCCTTGATAAAGTGGAATTATTCAAGCCCTCTAAGGTAAGTTAGGCAGAGTGTACAGGAGAGGGTTCCCCACCTTTTACTATCACCAGGCATGATCAACCCACATGGTTTAGAGCTCGAATTCCCTAGTCCTAGGCTAATACATTTTCTCAGGATCGCATATGCACTATGTTCACTTGGGAACAAGATTGACTTGGCTAATTTCAGGACTTGTCATCTTTGAATTGAAAATTGACCAAGAAATTATTTCAGGCCTTATTTTAGCTCCAGTGAACTAGTGGCGCTAGTTTAAGCAAGGTGATGGCAGCAAAGACATGTGGTTGGAGTCAATACAAATAAAACAAGATGAGTTGCAGCCAAAGTTCGCCCATTGTGAAAGAATTAAATTTTCAAAGGAAGATTTTTTTTTTCCTTTTCATTTACATGTCTTTCCTCTCTTGTGTAGTCCCTTGGCAGATATGATTCAAGTTAAATGAAGGTACAGAAACATGGAGAAGGCCACTAAGGTCACTAAGTAAAAACAGAAATAGAAAGGAACAATAGGATTTATGAGCAGGACTGCCATCCCAAGATGATAATTTGATAAAAACCATTGCCAATAGAAGCAGTGTCAAGGGAAATACTAAAACTAAAACTAACCAACTAAAGAAACCCACTTTTATAGCCTACGACCCTCATCCAAAATGACTAAAAAATGATCCAAGCCTATGTTTGGATCCTGAAAAGTACTATAAAAAGGGAAAAAAATGGTAAGGAAAATGATTTTCTTGTGTTCAACTTTAAATTTATTCTTCTTTTCCTCCCTATTTACTTTCCCGTGCATTTTCCCTCAAAATTTCCGAGAAACAAATAAACAATCAGGAGTTGTGAATTAAAAAAAAAAAAAAAACCCAATTATTAGACGTACAACAGCAAAACGTAGCAAGCAAATTCAATAGCGGAAATGTGATAAGCAAAAGAAACCTGCGCCAGTGAGCAATGGAGGCGCCGAAGCCGTGAACAAGAAGAACAGGGGGATCACTTGAGCAAGCTTGTGGAGGATGAACAACAAGATAACTAATGGTATGGCCCTTCCACTGCCATTTGCTGCACTTCTCCTGAATCTCCCTGAACCCCACCTCCACCGCTCCCGCCGAAGACGCGGCATTCAGAATTGGCTTACGGTGACGGACTCTTGCTCTGAATCTGAACAACCCCAGGCGCCGGAAACGTGAAACTGAATCAAAATTAATGGCAGTGCTACTGCTGCTAGCGCTGGCTGATGGCGTCGATGGTAACGAGAACAGGGCATGAGGAGCCGTTACTGCCACAGCTCTCATCCTCGCTCGCATTTTCCTTGGGTGCCTCACTCTCTATTTATCTATATCTTTGACGCTCCTAACCTCCTCCCCAAGTCCACTCGTTTCTTTCACTCACTCAGCTTGAATCCTCCCCAAGTCCACTCATGTAAACCTTTGTGAAGCATACATCAAATATACCATTTTCCTGGTTTCCATACATACAATACATTTTTACTGTTTTCTCATTTCTGTGAAATAGAATTAATAGCATCACAATGACACATCATTTCCCTTAGTATAAGGAGAAATAAAAATTCACATTTGAAGTCAATTTAAGAGAAACCAAAATTATTATAGGTGTGAGAACTTTCAACCTCAACCATTCAAACCATAACCCCTTTTCCTTTTTGTAACTTCATTTTTCTCTCTTTTGTCTTTTTCCTTTCCTTCGTTTTCTTTCTTCTCTTCCTGATTTTGAAGAACCCATGATTTTCACCTTTTGTTTTAATCGTTTTCAAAATATTTAGGATTAGTGAGAGGGGCATCTAGGTAATTTAGGATAAAAAGAAATTAGATTTTCAAGCTATTGGAATCCTTTTCTTTGCTTTTGGAGTAGAATCTCCTTGGTCTTGGAAGGAGTGGGCCTATTCCTACATTTTCATTTCGAAAATGCTAAGTGCAAATAAATAAAAGAAAAATGAATGATTTATGATTCCCTTCCCTTTGATTCCTATGGAACGAAGTAGATGAACCTTATCTTTGAAGAGGGGATCCCCTCCACATTATAAATTTGACTTTACTCTAGGTAATCACTTCATTTTCAATAATAAGAAAAATAAAATATAACCAAATGTCTGCTTAATTTTATTAAAGAATTGGGTTAAAGGTAATCCAATATTTCTAATAAAATAGCTTAATAACCGAATAAACAAATAAGATAAATACATTTATAAAAGAAGAAAAAATAATATTATCCATCATGATATAGAAGAGGAAATGATAACTCACAATTAAGACCATTCTCGTTATAAATAGCATCTCATATCCTTGTAGCATGGACTAATATATCTAGTATAAGATTTAGGGTGTAGTTGAAGATTCACGTGTCATTTTTGCAACAAATTATGAAAATGGCCCAATATCAAAAACTATATCTGATTGTCTTTTCCTTTTTTTTTGTCTTTATTGTTTTTTGTTTTTAAAAGTCTCCCGTGGTTGCATATTTTTTTAATTTAAGCTATTTGCAAACATAGATAATGATGAGAGGTTTTGACGAAGGTTAAGACATGCTAATTAATTTTTGAGGAGTAATAAGAAAGTAGTTCAAGTTGTACTAAAAATCTAAGCATTTTAAAAGTAAAAATAGAAGGCACATGCATAAACATGTGTCTTATTTGCATTAAATGGATTCCATATTCACTACATTTGTAAGTTGTCGTACAATATTTTATTACCATTTTCTACATTGTTATAATCAAGGATAAAAATATCGGTAATCACGAATATATCGGTACTTCGATTTTATGGATAAATCAGATATATTGATGGATATTTTGGAAAAAAAATTTCGTAGGTTTAAAACTGTTAAAAACTCATGGAAATGTAAAAAAAAAACTCATAATAATATAATTAGAAGTATAATAAACATTTTAAAGTTATTTTATTGAAGATTTTGATATATGTATGATATAATATCCGATATTAGATGTAATTATATGATGTCAATCTATAAGAAATGTTAATTTTGTAATTGTACACTCATTATGAAGTTACATAAAATACTTCATTTAATTAAATATCAATAATTTGTACACATTACATTGCAATATCTCTTTAGTACTAAAATGAGGATTGATGTGGTTTAATGGAATTGGTAGATGAAGGAACCTCATCTTGTTGTTGGAAACAATAGTGGTACTAACTCAATGAGCCTCGATAATATTGGTTAAAAATTCTAACATTCCATGCATATATCTCTTGAGTCCTGCCCATTGCCTTTACATGGATAAGATACTCAAGGTTCACCCATGTGTTAATGTCAAATCCTCCTTCCATCTGATATGGAACTTGGTATGACATTTGTGCGGAAAGGGAGTAACTTGGCATACCATATTCTTCATTGGTTGAACTTGAAGGTTGACCATAACTCATCACATGAGGAGGGTAGACGTTAGCCTTATTCGAGGAGTCACTAAATTGAGTCCCTATACTCATCTATTCAAAACTCCCTGAAAGTAACTCCTCGTTAAATGGTTTCATTGTTCGTTCTCTTCCTCTGTAGGGCTTCCCAATAGCTCCTATACCTGGACTAGCTCTTCTAGATCCATGGCCTTCATCTCGTGTGTAGTGTGTGAAATCATTTTCATAGGTAAATTGGCTGATTGGATATTGACTTTGTTAATATTCCCAAATATCTCCTGCATTATCACATTCATCATCAATTCTACCTCTTGAACCATTGTAACCAGCAGTAGAAGTACATGCAGCACTAGGTTTACTACTGTAGCTAGCACTTGTGGAGTCATTTTAAACCAATCAAAATTGTCATTTTCCTTATTCAATCATATGTCTAGCATATCAACAATTCTAAATTTATAAAATAAATGAGTCATTTTAGTCTTGAATAATATATTCAAACATACACTTGATAAATAATACAAATCCTTTTTCCAAATGCAACCATGATGCAAATGCTTACATGCGATCACACAATGCACTGTCTTCGGGCTTTCACCGAAAGATACTCGTTCATACCCAAATACACTCCCCATTCGGAGTCTTCTCGGGGTAAATTTTTGGGTCTTTCACCATAGGGATCTCACTCCCTTCTTAATTCACCCTCTCTAGGGTCATTCCATTTTTAATTTTTCGTTTCTTTTCATTTTTGTCATCTTTGGGATCTTTTCATTCTCATTTCCATTTCACACAACCATTTCTTTAATTTTTCTTTTTCTTCACACAATCATGATGCATATGAAGTGCAATCAAATCATATTTTAACATTCATAATTTTTCAAGACATAATTCTATTTACTCCCATTATGTTTCATAATTTCCAATAATCCACACAACGATTTTTCTTCACTTTAATCACCACAAACATCAAAGAAAATTCACAATTAATTTGTATAGCATCAAAACGTAGTTTTAAACCTTGACCACATAAATTCTATTTATTCCTGACATGCTTAATAATTTTCAACAACCAATATAACCATTTTTTTTTCAATTAAATAACCACACATATCCAAGAAAATTCTCACTAATACAAATATCAACAAAAATGCAATTTATGTCATCATTTTATTTATTTCTAAAATTTTAATAATCAATACAACAATTTTACACAATTACCCACCACAACATTCCGGGAAAAATTTTCAACAATTCAAATATTAACAAAACACAATTATACCTTGATTTTTCTTATCTCCAACAACATCAATAATTCCTAATACTTAATACAATTTTTTTTTTCAATATTTAATCTTCTCAAACATTACCAAAATTCCAAGAAAAATCGTAAATCACGAAATAAATTATTTACAACAATAATCACACTTCAAATACTACAAATAACATCTATTATCTTTCAACAACACAATATATAAATTTTTTTCAAAGAAAATATTAAATCAAAGTTTTAGGGTTAAACCACCCTACCTTAAATCTGAAAAATCTAACCGTTGAAACTAAAACCGGACACCATAAAAGTGTTCCTCGCATTGAATAAAATATCATTCTAGAATTTTATGCAAAACGGACATCATTTGATAGGTCCACCGACATCCCAAAGTCGGCGACCCATTTTTCCCACTCTTTGCCGATGACTCCCTTGCAACTTTCATCTACTTCTTTTTTTTCTATTTTTTTTTTCTTCTCCTTTTAAACTCCCTCACTGATTTCACTTTATATAAATTATAATATTATTCCACCTCATGAAAAATACCACCGTATTCGTAATTTAATTTACTACTAGTCAACTCTTCGAAAAGTATAATTTGACTATAATTATCTAAAATATTTTTACTTTGAAATTCACTTAAAACATGATATAATTAAATATTAACAAAATTCAATTTCATAAAAATATTAAATACATAAAATAATTTTTCGGTAACCAAGAAGTTGAAACTTGTAATAACCCTTAACCCGTTAATTTTACCAATATTTATTTACCAACAAAAATTTAAGTAATATTCTAAAACTTAAGTCCATAAATTAATTAATCATTCAATTTATAAAAAAAAAAATCAAATTCTCAACCATTTGGTATAACTTTTATTTAATTTACTTCATTTGTCAAATTATTTGATTGCATCTAAATTTCAAAAGTTAAATTCATAAAATTCACATTTAATTAATTTTCCCATTTTGTATATATTTTTTTAAAATTAATATATCATAATTTACTCTTAATTTAATTTCAGTTCAACTCCATTTAATGTTTTGTAATTCTATAAAGTTTAATTCCAATTATAAAAATAAAATTGATTCGTTATAAAATTAAATTCAATTTCTTTTTAATTATCCATTATAACAATTTGATATAATATAAATTTTTACAAAGTTTTTCTTACTACGATTTTTTTGATAATTACCCGATAATAATTAAATTAATTTCCATAATGTACTTAATTTTCAAATTTTCAAAACCTAATCTCAATTATTTGATGGTTAAATTTTTTCTCCAAATCAAAATTTTATTTCTAAAATCCTCACTCCTTACATTTAACGTGACAAAATTTTCAAACTATTGACTTTTGACTAACTTTTCCAAAATCTTTCCCAATTAGATACTAACACATGGATCTTCACGACTCTTTTGACCATTTGACCCACAATTTTATGAAAGACTTTATGCTCCTAGAATCTAAAGTGTCCTTAAAAACCCGGGTATTACAGTGACGCTGGCATGATGACTCTGCCATTTGGCTAAACGAAATGAACACAAAACAATTTATAAGGATGTTTTTCTATCCAGTACCTTCCCAAGATTCAGAATATTCCTCCATTGGGATAAACAACTTCTTTAGTTTTGATGGTTATTAGGTGCTTCTGTTGGCAATGTTCTTGGTATTTTGCTATTGCCGTGGGAGTCTTCCCCAAGACGATGAGGACGATGTTGATGAGGATGATGATCATGAGGACTAAGGTTTCCCATTCTTCCCTTTTCTTTAATTCTGGCATTTTCTTTCATTCATACTTTTCTTTTTTGATGTTTTCTTCCCTTTTTTATTGAAGGCTGCTCAGGTGGAGAAGGAGAATTTGAATTTTTGTTGTTTTCATGAAGGTTGCTACTCAGAATCAAGGGAAGAACAGGAGAGGAACGGTTCATTTTTTTTTCTGTTGTAAATAAAGGAATATTGGCTTTGGCTTTATTATTATTTTTTTTTTCTCTCCATGAGATTTCTTTGTTGTAATAAAGGGTTGAATGGAATTAGAGACTGACATTACTAATATGATAATGCAGTTATTTTGAATCTTTATACTTATGTCTTTTCTGCTTCCGCATGGTTGCCCATGGATTGTAGGTGTTTTTTTATTTGTGCCAAACTAAAATTTAGAGCTTGGTAGAGTTTCTTCTAGGGAGCACTTGGTCTCTTTCAACCAAGGGAAGGGTTGAATCAATACTGTTGATGTGGGTTGAGATTTTTGTAAACAACATTCGGTCAATGATCTTCTCTTTGATTAGTTGTCAAGAGATTTTCTTGGCAAACTGAGGGTGATCCTCAAGAGTGTATTTTACCTCTTCAATTGCCAAGATTTGTTAGACCTGTAAAATTGTTTCCTAGATGTAGTAGCTTCAAGAGTGAAAAGCAGCGTTAAAAAAATCGGCCAAGTCCGGTACGACTCTGCCGAGTCGTATCCGCCTCGAAGTGGACCGCGACGAGTTCGATACCAGATACCTAGACTCAGCCTAAATCGGTTAGACTCGGATGACTCGACCGATATTCTGAGTTAACTCGGTCAACTCGGGGAAAAAATTCAATAGATTCTCTGCAAAAAGCCCCACAACAAATCTTGATTTTTCAGAGAAATCAGAGATTCCTCTGCAAAAGAAAACCTATGAAACCTATGAAAATTTTAAAAAAACCCGTGAAGATTTGAAACAAACCTGTGAGTCTGTGACCCTTTCAAAAGCCTTTAAAAAGAGGCTCGGTTGAAGAAATCCACCATTGCCGGAGTCTATAATCTTCATCTTTGGTGTGGTGCCTGGTGGAAGGTAGCAGATCGTGGTCCAATAGTCTGAGAGCGAGAGGCTACGTCTTCGTGGTTTGGGGAAGAAGACAGAGGGCTGCATCAGTGCATCAGAGCATCTTCGTGGTGTTGCTGTGTTGGGGAAGAAGAAGAAGAGGGCAAAACGTCTTCGTGGTGTTGCTGTGTAGGGGCTGTTGCTGTTTTGGGGAAGAAGAAGAAGATAGAGGCAAAACGCGGTGTTGCTGGGGAAGAAGAAGAAACAGAGGGCAGGGGGTTTGACCGGTAGGTAACAAATTAATATATGAATTCATTTGAAATAAACACCTCACAAACTCAGTGGAGTATTAATGCCTACATCAGTTTGCTGCTCTCTTATACCCTCTTGATTGGGTCGTGTCAGAAAACTTAAAACCACAATTAATGTGGTGTGTTTTTTAGTTTAGTGTAGACTTATATTGAATAATTTAATTCAATCATAGAATAGGTTAGAAGCAGATAGCGAAATCTTCTGATACTTTTATTACTTGATTTAATAGGATTTAGTCCTGCAAATCTTAATGGAAGTCAAGTGTTCCTAATTTATATGATATATTATTCCTTTTCAATTTAATATATGTAATCTCTATATATAATTGAATATTGTTGCTATATATAATTTGTTATTCATTTTCAAATATTGTTGCCATATATCTTATAAACTAAATAAGATATAATTAATAATTTTAAATTATTTCATGAATTTTTTAATTTTTAAAAATAATTTTGAAATTAAAAAACCAATCTAATTAATTACATATAAAATAAAAATTTTTATAATATTATGTTGATAATTCAATTCTAAATGAGTACATGGAATGAAAATTTTGACTCATTTTTAAAAAGTTAAACTTTATTAATTATTCAATTTAAATAAAATATTATGAAAAAAATATTAGTTTAAATATTTATTATTGATTTTTAACCCAAAAAATTATAATGATGTTAATATTTTTATGTTTCTAACATATGCTAAAATAGTATTTTTTTTTATAAAAATAAAATAAAATTAACCTATAATTTTATTTAATATCATATATATAATATATTATTCCTTTTCAAATTAATATATATAATCTTTATATATGGTTTAATATGTTACTATATATAATCTATTATTTCTTTTCAAATACGAAATAAGACATAATTAATAATTTTAAATTATTTCATGAATTTTTTAATTTTTAAAAATAATTTTGAAATTAAAAAACCAATCTAATTAATTACATATAAAATAATTTTTTTATATAATATTATGTTGATAATTCAATTTTAAATGAGTACATGGAATGAAAATTTTGACTCATTTTTAAAAAGTTAAACTTTATTAATTATTCAATTTAAATAAAATATTATGAAAAATTATTAGTTTAAATATTTATTATTAATTTTTAACCCAAAAAGTGATAAAGATGTTAATATTTTTATGTTTCTAACATATGCTAAAATATTATTTTTTTTATAAAAATAAAATAAAATAAACCTATAATTTTATTTAATATCATATATATAATATGTTATTCCTTTTCAAATTAATATATATAATATTTATTTATGGTTTAATATGTTGCTATATATAATCTATTATTTCTTTTCAAATACGAAATAAGACATAATTAATAATTTTAAATTATTTCATGAATTTTTTAATTTTTAAAAATAATTTTGAAATTAAAAAACCAATCTAATTAATTACATATAAAATAATTTTTTTTATAATATTATGTTGATAATTCAATTCTAAATGAGTACATGGAATGAAAATTTTGACTCATTTTTAAAAAGTTAAACTTTATTAATTATTCAATTTAAATAAAATATTATGAAAAATTATTAGTTTAAATATTTATTATTAATTTTTAACCCAAAAAATGATAAAGATGTTAATATTTTTATGTTTCTAACATATGCTAAAATAGTATTTTTTTTATAAAAATAAAATAAAATTAACCTATGATTTTATTATAATATCATATATATAATATGTTATTCATTTTCAAATTAATATATATACTCTCTATATATGGTTTAATATTGTTGCTATATATAATCTACTATTTCTTTTCAAATATTGTTCCTATATGTCTTATAAACTAAATAAGACATAATTAATAATTTTAAATTATTTCATGAATTTTTAAATTTTTAAAAATATAATGTACAAGAAATTGTCTTGAATACTTTAAAAATATCACTCAATTTTCTATTAGTATAAATAAATTTACATTATATTAGTGACAAAAAATTTCCCTATTACTCAATTACATTAATACTATATTACAAAATTAAATTACTATACAAAATTAATCATTATTGAAATTTTTTTTCTTCAAATAATCATAAATGATTTAATAATACGGAATGAAGGGTATGCATTTACATGGTCAATTACATTGATTTTAATTTAAAAAACATATAAATAAGTGGAAAACAAAAGATGATGAACTTATGTGAGATCGTGTTTATTGCTTTTTTAGTACAATGTATTTTTATATGACAACAATATGAAACATATAAGTGAGTGGAAAATTGAATATTATAATTCTTATATAAATGTGTTTATATATATTCAATTTGAAAAGTAAATTGTTTTCCTTTTATACATGGTTAGGTTAAAATTTCAAAATGGCCTCAAAACATGATATTGGTTGGGAGCATGCAGAACCTGTTAGTGGTAGTAGAAGAACTACAAAGTGTAAATATTGTGGGAAAGTTATACATGGCGGTATAACAAGATTAAAGCAACACATCGCACATATATCTGGACAAGTGGAAGGATATCCACGTGTACCGGTAGAAGTGTCACATAGTGTTAGACAACATATGTCTAATACTTCAAAAGAAAAAGCACAGTTAAAGAAAAAAAAAACGACTTTTGAATTCCTTAAATAGAGATAATTTCTATGAAATTGATGAGGGTGATTCCGATGATGAAATTGAGGAAGTTGCTATGGCTGATTTTGAAAGAAGACAAATGAAACAAGCAATGAAAGAAAGTCGTCGAATTTTTGAAGAAGGTGGACAAGAGCATCAGTAGGGTGGTAGTTCCTCACAACCTTCTAATGCTAGGATTAAGCGCGGACTGACACGTAACTTCAGTGTAAGAGAAGGAGCTAGCATACCTCCAAAAGGAATTGATCCCTACATGTTCCCATCAAAGCAGAAATCAATAAAAAGCTTGTTTTCTACTGAAGGCGTGAAGAAAGTGGGTAAAGCTATTTCTAAATTCTTTCTCTTTAATGCAATACCCTTTAATGTAGCTGACAGTGGGCCTTACTATCAATCAATGATTGATACCATAGCAGAAGCAGGTCCAGGCATCAAGGGTCCCACAGGATACCAAATTGGAAATACATATTTGGAAGAGGAGGTGCAAGAACTTGAGGTATACATAACAACATTGAAGGCTAAATGACCTATATATGGGTGCACAATCATGTGTGATGGTTGGAGTTCTAGGACTAGAAAGCCTATCATCAATTTCATGATTTATTGTGATAGAAGTATGATATACCATTATTCAGTTGACACTACCAACATACCTAAGACAGCAGACTACATCTTTTCCCTTATGGATAAAGTTGTAGAGGAGGTTGGGGAGGAAAATGTTGTTCAAGTAGTCACTGATAATGAGGTAAGTTTTAAAGCAGTCAATATGTTGTTGATGGAGAAGCGAAAGCATTTGTTTTGGTTTCCTTGTGCAGCCCACTGTATTGATTTAATGCTTGAAGATATTGGAAGCATGAAGCAGATTAAGGAGACATTAGATCAAGCTAAGATGATCACAGGATGTATTTATAATAGCTTGAAAGTGGTGAATTTGATGAAAGTGTTCACCAAGGATAGAGATCTGTTAAGGCCAGGAATAACCCGTTTTGCCACTAAATTCATTTCACTTGAGAGTCTTATACGTTATGAGACTGATTTGAAGAGAATGTGCACAACAAATGAGTGGCGTGAATTCAATAAAGATAGGAGCAGAAAAAGTGTAAGAGATAATGTATCCAACCTTATCTTAATTGATCGATTTTGGAAGAAGGCCAGAGAAGTTCAAACCATCATGGAACCTCTCGTCAAAGTATTGAAATTGGTTGATCAAGATAAAAAGCCCACACTATCAATCATTTATGAAGCAATGGATAGAGCTAAATTGGCTATCAAGGCATCGGTCAAGCAATGGGAAAAGTATTGGGAAGTCATTGATAGAAGGTGGGAAGGTCAATTGCACAGACATTTGCATGCTGCAGGTAATAAAAAAATTCTTTATATATTTTTTATTAATTTTTTCAAGTACAAATTATTATAAACTGATCATTATTTAACTTATGACAGCATATTTTTTAAATCCAATGTTCCAATATTCAAAGCATTTCTCCAACCATCCGGAAATTAAAGTTGGATTAAAGGAGGTTATCAAGAGATTAGAGCCAGATTTGGATAGACAAGCAAAAGCTATTAACGAGGTATAATAATAGTTTGTGACCTTTATATAATGCATTTTGTATATGTAATGTGCATTAACAAAAAAAAAAAATTGTTAATGATGTAGGTGAAATTATTTGTTGATGGCCAAGGAGAATTTGGAAGTGCACTCACAAAGAAAGCAATAAATCAATCTCTTCTAGGTACTCAATACATTTATGTCTATTACAAATAAGAAGTTATCATCATTTTTTGTTAAATATATCATAGTGATTAATAAGTATGCATTTTCTTTATTATAGCTGAATGGTGGAACAACTATGGCGATGAAGGTCCACATCTACAAAAGATTGCTGTTAAAATTTTAAGCCAAACTTGTTCTTCATCAGGTTGTGAAAGAAATTGGAGGACATGGTCATTGATTCACACAAAGTTGCGCAACCGTTTGGCAATGAAAAAGTTGCATAAGTTAGTTTATGTGCACTACAATATGCGACTTCGAGTTAAGAATTTGATGCAAGAGCGAAGCAATGAAGATTTATACAATCCAATTGATCTGAATCATATCTTTAATGATGATGATATATTAGATGAGTGGATACGAGAAGGAGAGGAGTCTATTTTATCATCTGATAATTTGGATTGGTTGGATAAAGGTCTTCCCATTAATGAAGAAGGTAGAGAAAGAGATGTTGATTCCTGTCGTAAAGGTAAGGCTTCTAGAACAATTTCTTCAAGTTCTAGTAGTGATGATGGTGACAATAGGGGCAGTAGGCGGGGTGGTGGCACTAGTGGGGGCAATAGAGGAGTTGGTGGCACTAGTGAGGGTACTGGGGGAGATGGTAGCACTGGGGGCGGTTATGTTAGTCAAGTAGATCCTGGCATGTCATGGGCACAAGGAGGTGAAAATTACTATGCCACACAAGATACAAATCATGGATATCGACCAAGGATATGGGAACAACGAAAGCATTTGGAAAGACTAACTACATTTCCCAGCGATGATGATTATTCTAGTGGGCATGATTATCATAGATCAAATCATCACCGTATTGATGAGCACTTACAAAATTTGGGTATAGGATCAAGGCCGTATTTCAGAGGGGTAGATGATAAATCATATCACAACTTTAGAGACCGTGATAGCTCTTCCAGTACTTTTAGTAGAAATGATTTTAATCAATTTCCAATGATGCATCCAGAGGGATATTCAAATACTGGAACACGAGCTAGTGACTCATATGGATATGATCAATCTTCTAGTAGCAATAGCATTGCTTATCGAGGTTTTGGATACTATCAAGCTGGTGTTGATCCGAACAGCCTTCGAAACCATATTTTCCTGATTATGGATCATCAAGCCAATCATCTCACCCACCATATTTGAGTTATGAACCACTCTTTCAATCATATCCTCACTACGGGAATTGCTACCCCAATTTGTATGCTCGTCGTAGGACTGATGATGATGATGATTTTGAACCCCCTCGTCATTCAACATGGAATTGATTGTTGTATTGTATGTGTTGTTAGTAAAAATGTTATTATATTTGAAATAAAATAACTTTCTTTTTATTAGTATTATCATAAATAACTTTGAGTAGATACTTTTATAATTATTTAAATAATGTTAAATGTGAGACAATTTTATTTTATTAATTTTTTGAGCTTATTTAATTGTATATATATTTTTGATAATTTACATAATATTTTTATATTTTTTTGAATTTTCTAATTAACTTATTTTACGTATCGCCCGATACAGGCTGATACACCAAGACCAATACACCTCGGGACCCTCCGAGTCAGTGACCGATACCGCGACTTAGAACCATGGTGAAAAGTCACTGAGACGAGCTCCTCTCTCATTCTCTGTATCTATTTCTTGGTTAAAGCCATTGGAAGAAGAAAGTCTCCCTAGTGAAAATGCAGTATGGCTTTTTTGGATTAATGGAGGTTGCTACTTAGTTGAAGAAGAAAAGAGATAATGTAAGGCATTCTTGCCATTTTAGTATGCTGATAAAGAATACCACTATATTGTCGTTATGTAAATAAAGAATACTGCTCTGATACTTCTAATGTGATACTGTAGATGTTTTCAATCTCTGTGATTCATATGTTTTTTTATTTCTACTTGGCTGTCTGGAAACACTATGCCACGAAGGCTTAAAATATACGTGGATACTAGAGTTAGTATTGTCCCCTAAATAATGACATATAGAGTGTGTTTAATGATGTTTTTATACACAATGTTTTTAGTGGAAGTATTTTCTTTAAATGTGTTTTTTTTTTATAAAAAAAAACACTTATTAAGTGCTATCCTAGAAGCATTATAAATGATTTTTAAAATTTTTGAAAGTATTTTCTAAATTTTTTCAAATGTCTCATTTTTCTTCAAAATGTTCTTCATACTATAAGAGCTTTCTAAAAGTATGTTAAATAAATTTTTAGTTTTAACTCAAATTTGGTTCACTCGACTGACTCACAATACAACTCAAAATTATAACACAAAAAATTGATTCATCACTTTTATTTTTTATTTTAAAGATATATTATTATTAAAAATTGGTACTTGGTATAAAATGAATACGATAGTGTTTTGAATTTATTTTTATTTATTTTTATTTTTAACATTGTCATAAAGTAATTACAAGACATGCTTTTAACCATTTAACCAAGAAATTCACATTCTTAGTCACCATTTGCAAAATAATGTCCTCAAGACCAACCCACCAGCTGACTAAATTTGACAAAGAAACAACAGTACCAGCTCCACCTCTTAGTCAACGAATCTCTAGAGTGAGGGTCTCAGTGACCCTAATTACATCCTTCAACCAAAGATCTGATGATCAAGCATTTCTATGCAAAATAAAACTGAACAAACAAAAATGAAAAATCCAGATAATGGATTTTGCTACATGATGCTCAAAGCCTAAAACCTTGTCCCACGGCTCTCCACAATGGAAGTACTTGTCTTAGAATGGAAAGAGCCATAAACTCTCCTTAACAGCTTTCCAGAGACAAACCTTGAACCTTTCAGTCCCCTCCCTAGAAAACTCCACACCCTCTAGTTCCCCAAATTTTCCTAAAAGGACTCCTTTAAAGCTTGTTCTGTCAACTTCAATTCTGTTTGCTAAATTAGAAACAACAATTTTATTGCATCAAAATAAAAAATTATGAGAAGGATGAGCTATCTTTCATAAAAGACAATCCAAAACATCAAGTGATGATGACAAAAAGTGTAGGGGTTCTTTGAAGTTGGAGATCCCCTCTATATTGAATTTCCTAGATACTCATTTTTGTGGTTAGCTTTGCTTTGTTTGTTAGTATAGTCCGTTGTTTGAGGTTTGCCTTGGGCTGTTTCTGTGTATACTGCCTATATACATAGGGCACGTCCCCACCTTTTTAGCGTTTCTTGATTCATGATCTTGTTGTCTATCAAAAAAAGAGATGATGACAAAAAGTGTGATATTTAGCACAAGTAAATTTTATAAATGAAGAAAAAAGGTCATCCAAAGGCCAATCCAAAACATACAGAAAGCATACAATAGGTGCCAAAAGGCAAAAATGAAAAAGAAGAGGGGATACAAAAAACCTCACTTGCCCTCATCTAAAACTTAACCGATCAAAAAACTTGATTAAAGGTAAAGGTCCTTCATCTATATACAACTTAGTCCAAGACTAAAAACTACAAACAAAAGAATTCTTCATCCTATGAATTGAAAGCTCCTCAGTATCGAAGACTATCCTGTTTCTTTCCTTCTACATTGTCCAAAAAAGGCATAAAGGAGTCAACATCTAAGCTTTTTTATGCTTCTTGCCCAAGAAGGACCCATGCTAACCAAGGGAAGTCTCTCTAATCAAGAATGGAAGAACCCGTGTCACACAAAAAAGAGCAAACAATAACTCCCACAACACCTTAGTTTTCGTGCAATGAATTAAAATGTGATTAATAGACTCTTCTTTGACAAGATAGGGGAAACATCTATTAGCTAGGGGCCACCCCCTCATTTTAGCTAATCCAACATTAAGACTTTACCCCATGAGGCTTCCCACACAAAAAAAAAAACCCACTTTGGGAGGAACATAAGGGCTCTAAATGATTCTCCTCATAAACAGGACTGCATTTCCAAGCTCCACTGCACTATAAAGGGACTTAACACAAAAAATCCTATCTTTAACATGGGCCAGCCCAAGTTGATGGGCTCAATCAACTGGTTCTTTGGACCAATCTGGGCCAACCCTCCTATAGAAAATAATTACTCCAGCGTCTTGCATTATTTAAGTGGTTGATCGGTTAGAAATAGTTGAATCATAGTGAGTGTGGACTCGGTGATCAGTGAGTTTACAATTTACCAAGTTTTCAAGAAGCTATCTTGCTTCGCTGCAAGCACAAGCCATTTAAAACTTCATTGCTTCAATGCCATTCTCCGGGGTTCTGTGTTCATTCCGTTTGGGTAAATCCGCAATCCAGTCTTCTAATTGATTTTTCTTTGTTACTTTTCTTTTCAATTTTGGAACTCTTATCTATTTGTGTAATGTTATCTAAGCTTAGGATTTACCCCATTTTGTTTCTAAGAAAATTGAAGAACCTGTCATCAGTAGAGGGTACTGCATCTATGGCCAAATTTCTGTGCTTGATCTTTCTCGGGTAAAGTCTCTAACCTTTTGTTGTTTTTTTTGTTTGCCAATTGTCTTTTTAGATCTTCAAGTTGGTTCTTGCCTCTGTTTTGTTGCTTTAAGTCTTTGTTGATTATCTTCTAATTTATCACTAGGCGAGGCAAATACCATGGGCAACAACCTCGCACGGTCCCCAAGGGTTGAACTTAAAGTTTCCATGACTCCTGAGGGCATCAGACTACACATTTTATTTACTTGGGACGAAGAAGGAGATTTTCTTTTAATCCAACCTGGATTATTTAGGCAACCTATAAGCGTGAAGCTGGAAGGTACCTTCAACGAACAGGTACTCCAAATGTTAATTTTATTTACCTGGCACCAAACTGGGGAAGGCCACTTGTTAATCCAACCTAAATTATTTAGGTCCGTCCTTATTATGCTAATGATGGGATTGCTGATTTACTGGATGTACGAATTTGTAGAGCGATACATCAGACTCCTTGAGCACATGCCATGATCCAGGTTTCTTGTTAATGTTCTTTAAACTATAATTTTAATCTTTTTAATTCATTCTTTTTTTGGGTTTTTATGTTTTTTATTTTTATTTTATTTTTGAAGGTTGGCCAAGAACAGAATGAATTAATAACCCCCCCCCCCCAAAACCTTAGTTTTTAATCGAGAATGGAAGAACTCGTGTCACACAAAAAAGAGCAAATAATAACTCCCACAAAACCTTAGTTTTCGTGCAATGAATTAAAATGTGATTAATATACTATTCCTTAACAAGATAAGGGAAACATTTGTTAGCTAGGGGTCACCTCCTCCTTTTTAGCTAATCCAACGTTAAGACTTTACCCCACGAGGCTTCCCACATAAAAAACCCCAAACCCTAAACCTTAAACCCTAAACCCTAAACCCTAAAACCCTAAAAATCCTAAACCCTAAACCCTAAAACCCTAAAAATCCTAAACCCTAAACCCTAAACCCTAAAATCCTAAACCCTAAACCCTAAACCCTAAAACCCTAAAATCCTAAACCCTAAACCCTAAACCCTAAAACCCTAAACCCTAAACCCTAAAACCCTAAAATCCTAAACCTTAAACCCTAAACCCTAAACCCTAAAACCCTAAAATCCTAAACCCTAAAATCCTAAACCCTAAACCCTAAACCCTAAACCCTAAAACCCTAAAATCCTAAAATCCTAAACCCTAAACCCTAAACCCTAAACCCTAAAACCCTAAAACCCTAAACCCTAAACCCTAAACTCAAACCCCGAAACTTGAACCCCAAACCCAAACCCTGAACCCAAAACCCCGAACCTGAAACCTCGAACCTGAAACCCACAACTCGAACCCCCGAACCCCGAACCTGAAACCCGAACCAAAACCCTGAACCCCGAGCCCTTGAACCCCCAACCCCGAAACCCAAAACTCAAACCCCAAAACCAGAAACCCTAAACCCAAAACCCCAACCCCAACCCTAAACCCTAAACCCCCAACCCTCAAACCCTTAAACCCTCAACCCTCAAACCCTCAAACCCTCAAACCCTCAACCCCAAACCCTCAACCCTCGACCCTCAAACACCCCAGCCCCCAAACCCTCAAACCCCCAAACCCCCAAACCCCCACCAACCTAACCCCTAATCCCCAAACCCTCAACCCTCAATCCTCAACCCCCCAACCCTTCAACCTGAAACCTGAAACTCGAACCTCGAAACCTGAAACCCCAACCCCCAATCCCGAAACCCAAACCCCAAACCCCCAACCCCCAAAACCCAAGCCCTTGCCCCTAACCCCTAACCCTCAAACCCTCAACCCCCAATCCTCAAACCTTCAACCCCAAACCCTCAACCCTCAACCCTCAACCCCAAACCCTCAACCCTCAAACCCCCAATCCCCAACCCCCTCCATCCCCTAATATCCCACCAACCCCTCACTAACCCCCTAACCCTCAACCCGAAACCCGAAACCCGAAACCAAACCTCGAACACAGAACCCCGAAACCCCAACCCCCAACCTCGTAAACCCTCAAACCCCCAACCCTCAAACCCTCAATCCTCAACCATCAACTCTCAACCCTAAACCCTAAACCCCTAACCCACTAACACTAAACATTAAACACTAACCCCCGAAACCCCAAAACCTCGAACCTCAAACCCTTGAAATCCCAAAACCCTGAATCTCGAACCCTGAACCCCGAAACCTTGAACCCTAAACCCCCAAACCCCACAAACCCACAAACCCCCAAACCCCCAACCCTCAAACCCTTAACCCTCAACCCTCAACCCTCTAACCCACTAACACTAAACACTAACCCTTGAACCCCCGATCCCCGAAACCCCGAACCTCGAAACCTGAAACCTGAAACCCAAACCCGAACCTCGAAACCCAAAACTTGAAACCCGAACCCAAACCCCAACCCCCAACCCCCAACCTCCAACTTCCAACCCCCAACCCTCAACTCCCAACCCTCAAACCCAAAAACCTCCAACCCCAAAATCGAAACCGAAACCCTCAACCCTTAACCCCAAAATCCCTAACTCCCAACACCCCCAAATCCCTAAACACCCAACTTCCAACCTCCAACCCCAAAATCGAAACTGAAACCCTCAACCCCAAAATCCCCAACCCTCAACACCCCCAACCGCTAAACACCCAACCTCCAACCTCCAACCCCCACACCCCAATCCCCAAACTCCAAACCCCCAACCCCCCAACCCCCCAACCCCCTCCTTAACTAAAAAGGAGGGGGTGCCCCTAGATAACAAATGTTTCCCTTATCTTGTCAAAGAAGAGTCTATTAATCACATTTTAATTCATTGCATGAAAACTAAGGTTTTCTGGGAGTTATTATTTGCTCTTTTTTGTGTGACCAAGTTTTTCCATTCTCGATTAAAAACTAAGGTTTTGGGGGAGTTATTAATTCATTCTGTTCTTAGCCAGCTTTCAAAAATAAAAGAAAAATAAAAAACATAGAAACCCAGAAAAAGAATGAATTAAAAAGATTAAAATTACAGATAAAAGAACATTAACAAGAAACCTGGATCATGACATGTGCTCAAGGAGTATGATGTATCGCTCTACGAATTCGTACATCCAGTAAATTAACAATCCCATCATTAGCATAACAAGAACGGGCCTAAATAATCCAGATTGGATTAACATGTGGCCTTTCCCAGCTTGGTGCCAAGTAAATAAATTTAACATTTGTAGTACCTGTTCGTTGAAGGTACCTTCCAGCTTCACGCTTATAGGTTGCCTAAATAATCCAGGTTGGATTAAGAGAAAATTTTCTTCTTCGTCCCAAGTAAATAAAATGTGTAGTCTGGTGCCCTCTAGAGTCATGGAAACTTTAAGTTCAACCCTTGTGGGCCGTACGAAGTTGTTGCCCATGGTATTAACTAAGCCTAGTGATAAATTAGAAGAGAATCAACAAAGACTTAAAGCAACAAAACAGAGGCAAGAACCAACTTAAAGATCTAAAAAGACAATTGGACAAAAAAAAAAAAAACAAAAGGTTAGAGACTTTACGCGAGAAAGATCAGGCGCATAAATTTGGCCACATATGCAGTACCCCTCTACTGATGACAGGTTCTTTAATTTTCTTAGAAACCAAATGGGGTAAATCCTAAGCTTAGATAACATTACACAAATAGATAAGAGTTCCAAAATTGAAAAGAAAAGTAACAAAGAAAAATCAATTAGAAAACTGGATTGCGGATTTACCCAAACGGAATGAACACAGAACCTCGTAGAATGGCAATGAAGCAATGAAGTTTTAAATGGCTTTTGCTTGCAGCGAAGCAAGATAGCTTCTTGAAAACTTGGAAAATTGTAAACTCACCGATCACCAAGTCCACACTCACTCTAATTCAACTATTTCTAACCGATCAACCACTTAAATAATGCAAGACGCTGGTGTAACTGTTTTCTATAGGAGGGTTGGCCCAAATTGGTCCAAAGAACCA
>NC_081822.1:36652500-36670000 GCF_030704535.1 Vitis vinifera
GAGGTTGTTGCCCATGGTATTTGCCTCACCTGGTGATAAATTAGAAGAGAATCAACAAAGACTTAAAGCTACAAAACAGAGGCAAGAACCAACTTAAAGATCTAAAAAGACAATTGGCTAACAAAAAAAAAAAAAAAAAACAACAACAAAAGGTTAGAGACTTTACCCAAGAAAGATCAGGCGCAGAAATTTGGCCACATATGTAGTACCCTCTGCTGATGACAGGTTCTTCAGTTTTCTTAGAAACCAAATGAGGTAAATCCTAACCTTAGATAACATTACACAAATAGATAAGAGTTCCACAATTGAAAAGAAAAGTAACAAAGAAAAATCAATTAGAAGACTGGATTGGGGATTTACCCAAACAGAATGGACACAGAACCCCGAAGAATGGCAATGAAGCAATGAAGTTTTAAATGGCTTGTGCTTGCAGTGAAGCAAGATAGCTTCTTGAAAACTTGGTAAATTGTAAACTCACCGATCACCAAGTCCACACTCACTGTGATTCAACTATTTCTAACCGATCAACCACTTAAATAATGCAAGACACTGGAGTAACTATTTTCTATAGGAGGGCTGGCCTAGATTGGTCCAAATAACCAGTTGATTGAGCCCATCAACTTGGGCTGACCCATGTTGAAGATAGGATTTTTTGTGTTAAGTCCCTTTATAGTGCAGTGGAGCTTGGAAATGTAGTCCTGTTTATGAGGAGGATCATTTAGAGCCCTTATGTTCCTCCCAAAGTGGGTTTTTTTTTGTGTGGGAAGCCTCGTGGGGTAAAGTCTTAACGTTGGATTAGCTGAAAAGGAGGGGGTGGCCCCTAGCTAATAGACGTTTCCCTTATCTTATCAAAGAAGAGTCTATTAATCACATTTTAATTCATTGCACGAAAACTAAGGTTTTGTGGGAGTTATTATTTGCTTTTTTTGGTGTGACACGGGTTTTTCCATTCTCGATTAGAGAGACTTCCCCTGGTTAGCATGGGTCTTTCGTGGGCAAGAAGCGTAAAAAGGCTTAGATGTTGACTCCTTTATTCCTTTTTTGGATTGTGTAGAAGGAAAGAAACAAGATAGTCTTCGATAATGAGGAGCTTTCGATTCATAAGATGAAGAATTCTTTTGTTTGTAGTTTTCAGTCTTAGACTAAGTTGTATATAGATGAAGAACCTTTACCTTTAATCAAGTTTTTTTGATTGGTTGAGTTTTAGATGAGGGTAGGTGAGGTTTTTTGTATCCCCTCTTCTTTTTTATTTTTGCCTTTTGGCACCTATTGTATGCTTCCTGTATGCTTTGGATTGGCCTTTGGATGACCTTTTTTCTTCATTTATAAAATTTACTTGTGCTAAATATCACACTTTTTGTCATCATCTCTTTTTTTGATAGACAACAAGATCATGAATTAAGAAACACTAAAAAGGTGGGGATGTGCCCTACGTATATAGGCAGTATACACAGAAACAGCCCAAGGCAAACCTCAAACCTATACTAACAAACAAAGCAAAGCTAACCACAAAAATGAGTATCTAGGAAATTCAATATAGAGGGGATCTCCAACTTCAAAGAACCCCTACACTTTTTGTCATCATCACTTGATGTTTTGGATTGTCTTTTATGAAAGATAGCTCATCCTTCTCATAATTTTTTATTTTGATACAATAAAATTGTTGTTTCTAATTTAGCAAACAGAATTGAAGTTGACAGAACAAGCTTTAGAGGAGTCCTTTTAGGAAAATTTCGGGAACTAGAGGGTGTGGAGTTTTCTAGGGAGGGGGCTGAAAGGTTCAGGGCTTGTCTCTGGAAAGCTGTTAAGGAGAGTTTATGGCTCTTTCCATTCCAAGACAAGTACTTCCATTGTGGAGAGCCGTGGGACAAGGTTTTAGGCTTTGAGCATCATGTAGCAAAATCCATTATCTGGATTTTTCATTTTTGTTTGTTCAGTTTTATTTTGCATAGAAATGCTTGATCATCAGATCTCTGGTTGAAGGATGCAATTAGGGTCACTGAGACCCTCACTCTGGAGATTCGTTGACTAAGAGTTGGAGCTGGTACTGTTGTTTCTTTGTCAAATTTAGTCAGCTGGTGGGTTGGTCTTGAGGACATAATTTTGCAAATGGTGACTAAGAATGTGAATTTCTTGGTTAAATGGTTCTATAATTTTCTCTGTGGGTGCTAATGGCTCTTTCCCTAAAGAGTTTGGTGTTTTTGGCTCCATAAAAAGTTAGTGTCTTACTTGGGAGGCACTTTGTGAGAAGATCCTTATAACTGAGATCTCTTGATGATGCTTGGATAGCCTCTTGTCAACTGCTGTTGCCATGCAAACACAGCAAAACACTGGCTAATCATATCTCCTCATCCATTTTAGGATGGTTTGCACTTTATTGTTCTTCAATTTTCTCCTTGTTTGAGATTTCTTGTGTGTCCTTTGCAAGGTCAAAGACTTCTTATTAGGGTGGCATGGGAGCTCCATCACAAAGGGATGCAAGATGTTGTTGAGATCAATCTCTCTCCACATGTTTTGGTGTTTGTGTAAAGTGTGGAAGTGGAAGTTTTTTTAGAGTTCAGAGTGCTCTTCTTTGTTAGGGAAACTTTTCTAAATCTTTTATTGTTAGGTTTGATTAGTTGAGGAGTCAACAATGTTGTTGGTTTTTTTTTTGTTTTTGTTTTTTTTTTTAATATAGCGCTTGCCTATCAAAAGAACTAGATAAATCATTTAACCGGCTTACTATACAGCACTTCTGATCTCCTATCTTCAGTTGTGGAATTACTGGAAGCATGCAATTACTACTTGTATTCTCTTGCAGGCTGATAAGAAAACAAGAAACAAAGCTTATGACATGCTTGTCCAAATTGGCCATGCATGTAGGGACGAAGAGAAAGGTGGAAAAAAGGAAAACCTGCATCAATTCTTTAACATGGTACAAAATCTGTTCAAATCTTATTTTCTTGAATATCTCAGGTTGACACCCTCGCCCCCCTTCTCTTTTTTTCCTCTTTAAATCAACAACTTTCTTTTTCTATCTCTCTCTCTTGCTCAGGGACATTCATATTTCAAAATGCATATACTTATTAACATCAGCCAGAATATCTCATTAATGGATAATCATGAATTCTCTCCCCTTCTCTTTCATATGCACACACGTATGCCTATCAACATGCACACGCATATCAGCTATGTAGTGGTTATAGTGGCTCTCCCCTGTCTCACATTACATGCACAGGCATACAAGCATGTGCATATCAATACATGTACACACACAAGTGCATGTGCACATATCCACCTTGTAGTGGTTATAGTGCTTAAGAAACACAGGCCTCTCTCTGTCTCTCTCTCTCTCTCTCCGACATAGACACATCACCTTGTAGTAGGTACAGTGGCTTAAGCTTTTTCATGATCACAGGTAGCTGTAGGCCTGGCTGGTGAAACCCCTCATATGATCAGTGCTGCAGTGAAAGGCCTAGCTCGTTTGACTTACGAGTTTTCTGACCTTGTTTCAACTGCTTACAATGTGCTTCCATCCACATTTCTTCTCCTAAAGAGAAAGAACCGAGAGATTGCTAAAGTTTGTTCCTCAGTACTTAAAACACATTCAATCTTGTATTTTTCTGGCTCCAATGAATTACCCGCTAAATGATAGCTTTTTTTTTTTTTTTTATCCTGGTTTGATTTCCAATTCGGAGATTTGCTTTCATGCAGGCTAATTTAGGTTTGTTGAAGGTGTTGGTGGCCAAATCACAAACTGAGGGGTTGCAGATGCACTTAAGGAGCATGGTAGAGGGCCTGCTGAACTGGCAAGATATCACCAAAAACCAGTTCAAAGCTAAGGTTTGTGATTTTGCCCTCTGCTTCTCTTAACCAATTGAGGTGTTTGAAGGCTTTGCTTATCTTTTCCGCGCCCTACCCTTTTCTCTATGCTACCTCATAAGGCACTACTGTTGTTACTTTGTTCTGTCAAACATAGCAGCAAGTCTCTTTTGATCATCCAATTTGGTCTGTTTGTGGTTTAAGTTCATATTTAAAATCAATCTCGAAATGTGGTCCGGATGCTGTTTTTGGAACTCTCCCATAAATTAGGTTTTTTTTTTCTTTTTAATAACAAAATTGAAGTATTTTAAATCATATTTTAATGTGTTTTGAGAAAATAAATAAAATATATTA
This sequence comes from Vitis vinifera, assembly GCF_030704535.1. Lineage (NCBI taxonomy): Eukaryota > Viridiplantae > Streptophyta > Magnoliopsida > Vitales > Vitaceae > Vitis > Vitis vinifera. The sequence continues at coordinate 36,656,656 of NC_081822.1, forward strand.
AATACTTAAATTTATTATTAATTTTTTATTCTTATCCTAACCTATTTTTCATTTCTTCAATGAAATAAATTATTAAAAAAAAAATTACATAAAACTTTTTATTTTTTATAACTGATTTTCATTTATTTTGAGATATTTAAATCTTTTAAACTTTTATATTTAATAAAATAATAGTGAATTAATAATAACACTTATTATATTATAAATATTTATTAAATAAAAAGTTTCATTACTCATTTACATTATTTATTTAAACAAATTTAAATTTATTAAGAAAATTACTACGTTGTGTTAAAAATATTAAGACAGTAGTTGAGGAAAAGATGGGAGGGGGAAGGCACTAGTTGAGGAAAGTCGTGATTTTTCAGATAATGGAGGGAGGTTAAGTGGGGAAGTATGCGGGCCCAGAGCTTATTGGGCCAAGGTTAACAAGGGGAGGAGCAGTATGGATTTGGGGGCCCAAGAGTCCTTTTGGCGGGGCCTTCGAAGGTTTGGGCCTGAGGCCCATGAGGGCCTTAGGGTGGATCAAAACCTGGGGGCAGCAAGGGATGTTGGGGCTGTGGATTTGGGCCAACCCAGCTTCGCAGTGGTAAGTCAAGAGGGCCCGGCCCAGTTGGTTGCTGCTGGAGGCTTAAAAGAGCCTAGGGCTGAGTTTTCTCAACAAAACGGGTTGGATTGATCAAATATCATGGATATCACTATAAAAGGGTATATGCTATTTAAAACCAAGAGATCTTTCATTGTTTATTTAGATTAAACTAAAAAAAAAAAAAAAAAAAAAAAAAAAACAAGTCGTTTTTGCTAGTCCAAGGGTTCTCCTAATCAAGGATGAAAATATCAGTAATCGCGAATATATTGGTACTTCGATTTGATGAATATATCAGATATATATTGATGGTTATTTTGACACAAAATATCGGTGATGTAATGAAAATTTGAAAATATTAAGAAAAACTCTAAAAAATTATATAAGAAGTAAAAATAGATATTTTAAATTTAATTTTTTTTAGAAAAAGTTAATATATATAATTTGTCATATTTGATGATAATATATCCTCTACATAGATAAAAAAATAAAAATTTTATAAGTGTGCATTTCCATTATATATTATTTTATAATAATATTATGATAATATGTCTAATTTTAAAATGTATTTATTATTAAAATTATAATCTATTTTAATTTAAATGTATTCAATGATATCAAATAAATAATAATATATGAATAATTTTTTAATATTTGTATATTTTTTATATTTAATAAATATATAGATTATATAAAAAAGACCTATTAAGAAAATTACGTTTTTATATTTTTGGTAATAAATCAAATCAAATGTAAACATAAAATAATTATAATTAATTTATTTAATAATAAAAAATAAAATAAAAAATTGGTGAAATATTGGTAAAATACTCAAAAGTATTGGTGAAATATTGATTGAAACACGAAAAAAATAAAAAAATAAAATCGATGAAATATTGGTAAAATATCCGAAAATATTGGTTGATGGATATATTTTCCCAAATTTCGTATCGGGATCCATAGATATTGGATGTATCGAAGATATATTGACGATATATCTAGATATTTTAAACTTTGCTCCTAATAATGTGTTTTATGATAACAAACCATGGTTAAGTTACTAATGAGTTTTAAATCAAAATGAGTTTCAGGTTATGGTTAAGAAAATCAAATGGAATTTCAAGATAATCATCAAAAGACCAAATGAATGCAAATTCAAGCATGCATGAAGACCATCAAGCCTAGAATTTAATTGTAAGGTGAATACATGGGTGCACCTAAGTCTTTAATATTAAACCATGCACATTTCAATACTTGGTTTATGCATTAAATTGATTTTTCATTAAAATCCAAGTATTATCACTTGAACCTTAGGCAAATTATTTCAAACTTAATCTTTTGGAACACTTTTAGACCTTTCCTAAGTGTTAGAAAAGAAAGAATTTGAACAAGATAAGTGTTCAAAGTTTTTTAGGTGAACTGATCAAGAAGACTGCTCAATCGGTTTAACCAGTTAGGGAACCGATCAATTGGTTAAGCCTTCCCGATCGAGGATAAGTTGATGAATGCAAAAATCTTCTCTCATCTAGTGGCTATGGATTCCTGGTTTAGGGGGAGACTTTCCTCGATCAAGGGGGAGTTTTTCCTAGTCGAGGACCAGTCTAGGGTCCAACGGTCACCTGTAATGCATTTATTACCTAACACCTAGTCATTCAATCGAATTGGAGCTTGATTGAACGAGGCCACTTTTTGTTGTTTTTGGTTCTTGAGACTAGAAACCTATAAATAGAGAGTGTAGCTTGCTTCATTTATTGCAAAAAAAACACTTGTAATCATCTTCCCAACCACTTGTTTCTCATTAAAAGCTTTCATTTCTTTCTTTGGTGCATTGATTCATCACTTGCATACCACCTAGTGCACCTTTATCATTCATCCTAACTTTCCTTTGTATTTGTGCATTTATTGAGCTAGGTTGAGAGTCTTTAATTGATTATTGAATTAAGATTGTGTGCATTCAAAGCTTCAAGTTGAGCGATACTTGGAGGGATCTTGTCAGTGGCCATTGGAGTTGAAATCCAAGTGTAAAACATAATCATCAATCCTTCTCTTAGTTAGTTTAGTAATCGTCACAGTTCATTTGGTGAGGTGTAAAAACGAATCCAGGCTTATCAGTTTGCCTGGGAAGATTCCGTGAGTGAGCTAAGGGGATGTAGTAAGTTCTAGTAACTCATCGTGATTTTCATGGAGATTAATGATTGTCTTGAGGGTTGTCGAGTCAAGTATTCATCAATTATTGTGAGAGGATGAGAATAATAGAAGAGCAATCCCAATTACCATAACTCTTGAAGGGAATAAGACCATAATGTTCATGTGAACCTTCTCCTTACCCATTAAAAAATTTAGCAAGAATCTTAGCTTTGAGCTTATCCAAGACCCATCACTCAAAGTTTTTCAACTCATGATGCAGTTCATAGCTTTCATCTCATCGATTTTGCCTAGACGTTGCAACATAGAGATATAGCAAGTAGCAATGCAAGTAGCAATACAAGAAAATCGTGTGTCAATTTCACCCCACATGTCATCTGAAAAGGTCTCGTGTTCATTCTATAGACCAGCAATATACCTACATGAACAGTTCCCTCGTGTGTTTCATCAACAATAGCAAATGAAATGTTCAAAGAAAACTGCACCACATGAATGGAGGCCACTAATGTGTGTCTCCCACAAGACAATGTTTCTTTCAGGTATCATTTAAATCATTTTCTTCAATCTTTTAAAAACTTTCAGAGTCTCAAACAAAGTAACCACTCGCAACTGGTTACTCAAACTGATTATCAATATTTTTTGATAATCAATTAAATGAAATTTAAAATAAAATAAATTATGTTCTTTTTCAAATTTCTTTAGGGAGATTTGGATGACTCAAATTTGAGTCTTCTTATGTGAACGAGCCTGAGAAGACACTATGGATGGGCAACTAGGTCGTGTCTTAGAGTAGTCATCATTTTCAGAACCAGTATCTAAGGAGACAATAAATATCTAAATTTTATTGAAAACATAATGAAAAATGCAAACCGAATGAAATCTAGTTGCATGCCTTTAAAAAAAAGGTTTTGACCCTAAGGACCTTAAAAGGAGTTTTTGAAATAGATTTTAATGGAGAACATTTTGAGAAAAGGTTTCTTTTTAAAAGGAGTGTTGCATTTTTTAATAACAGTACACAAGGACCAAAAAAACCAAGAAGAACAAAAGGACATAAAATCACAAACTAGAATTTTTATCAATCAACCAAATAGAGATGGTGAAGGGTAGAGGCCAATCTTCATGATTTTCCCGTGGTCTCTAAAAATTAAAATTAATAAAAGTTCACCAAAGCAACTAACTAATGAGTTTTAGATCAAACTAACTAACATGACATTAGTCAAGGACTCATAAGGAAACCAAACATGAGATTATCACAAATTATCAACTAAGATTCAAAGAAATAATAAGTGTCATCAAGATCATTAAAACAACATCCAACAAAAATTTTAAAATGATAAATGACAATGTGATTAATCTAAACTAACATCTAAGGATGTCAAGAAATACAAACTAACTTAAAGATCATTAAAACAAAATCTAGTAATTCAACAAATAACATAAATTGACATGGATCTTCAAAATCAACAACTAACTATTCAAAAAAAAATATAAATTAATATGGATCATTAAAAATCAACGAATAATGATTCTGAAAAAAATAAAAATTAACATGGATCATCAAAACCAAATGACTAATAATTCAAAGAGCAATATAAACTAACATGGATATTCAAGATTAACAACAAATGATTCAGGGATATATATATATATATAAATTAACATGGGTCATCAAACTAATAACTAATAATTCAAAGGACAACAAAAAATTAACATGGATAAATCAAAACAACAATTAATAATTTTAAAGACAATATAAATTAACATGGATCAACCAAAATAACAATTAATAATTCAAGGAGCAATATAAACTAACCTTGGTACTCAAAATTAACAACAAACGATTTAGAAAAATATAAAGTAACACGGATATTTAAAGTTAACAACAAATAATTTTATATAAAAAAAAAATACTAACACTGATATTCAAAGCTAACAACAAATAATTTTATTAAAAAAAAACTGACTCAGATATTCAAAGTTAACAACAAATAATTTTTAAGAAAAGCAAATATGAATATTATAAAGCTATGGTTTAGGGTTTAGGGTTAGGGGTTTGGGGTTTGGGGTTTACCGTTTAGGGTTTAAGGTTTAGGGTTTAGGGTTTGGGGTTTAGGGTTTGGGGTTTGGGGTTTAGGGTTTAGGGTTTAGGGTTTAGAGTTTGGGGTTTGGGGTTTGGGGTTTAGGGTTTGGGGTTTAGGGTTTAGGGTTTGGGGTTTGGGGTTTGGGGTTTGCGGTTTGGGGGTTTAGGGTTTGGGGTTTGAGGGTTTGGGGTTTGGGGGTTTAGGGGTTTAGGGTTTGAGGGTTTGGGGGTTTGGGGGTTTGGGTTTAGGGTTTGGGGTTTGGGGTTTAAGGTTTGGGGTTTGGGGTTTAGGGTTGAGGGTTGAGGGTTGAGGGTTTAGGGTTTAGGGTTTTGGTGTTTAGGGTTTTGGGGTTTAGGGTTTGGGGTTTGGGGTTTAGGGTTTAGGGTGATCACGACCAGAGGCGTTCTGTGCTACAGTGTCAGCATGTGGCCCCATTAAAAAAATAAATGGCTAATGGCTACAATGTCGCCATAGGCCCACAATTGCCTCCCAATTTAAAAAAAAAAAAAAAATTTAAAGGTTAAAGACTAAGGGCTAAGGGCTAAGGGCTAAGGGCTAAGGGTTAAGGGCTAATGGCTAATGGCTAATGGCTAATAGCTAAAGGCTAGGGCTAAGGCTAATGGCTAAGGGCTAATGGCTAAGGGCTAAGGCTAATGGCTAAGGGCTAAGGGCTAATAGCTAAAGGTTAGGGCTAAGGCTAATGGCTAAGGGCTAAGGGCTAAGGCTAAGGGCTAAGGGCTAATGACTAAGGCTAAGGGCTAAGGCCCACAATTGCCTCCCAATTTAAAAAAAAAAATTTAAGGGTTAAGGGTTAAGGGCTAAGGGCTAAGGGTAAGGGCTAAGGGCTAAGGCTAAGGACTAAGGGCTAATGGCTAAGGCTAAGGGCTAAGGCCCACAATTGCCTCCCAATTAATTAAAAAAAAAAAAAAAGGAAAAACAAAAGTTGGGCCGAAAGTGGGCCCACAATGGCCCATATAAGGGTCGCCTAGTGTGGTGGGGAGGGGCTGCTATGTGGCAGCCCATTCTTTTTTTTTTTTTTAAAAAAAAAAAGCCCCAGATTTTGGGCCAAAATTGGGCCCAAAATGGCCCATAAATGGGCCGGCTATTGGGGTGGTAAAGGGGCTGCCACGTGGCAGCCCATTGTCTTTTTAAAAAAAAAACAAAAAAAAAAAGGCCCGTGAAATTGGGCCGAATTTTGGCCCAAAATGGCCCAAAACTGGGTTTGTGGGGGTGCCACGTGGAGCACCCTCAAAATTCCAAAAAAAAAAAAACAAAAGAAAAGAAAAAAGGTGGGGGGCAGCCTGGCCTCACCTGAGCGCGCCACGTGGCAGCTGGGTGCTCAGGTGTGGCTGTTGTCCCTTCCCTTTTGCCCAGGATGGCTACCGGCTGTCCGTTCTTTCGATGGCGATTCCGGCTATCTCGGGCGACGTCGACGGGCAAGAGGGGTCGCCCGTCATAATTTTCGATGTGGTTTTTCCATCCATGGGGTCGGATCGTCGGGATTATGGCCAGAAGGTATTGAAAATCGCGCTTAAAAAAAAAGGGGAAAATTCTCACTTTTTTGGCACTATTTGCGGTGATCATAAGAGGTTTACCCTTATAATATCGAGGTTCGAGAAAGTTCTTCCTAAAAAGGAGGTCAGGCCGTCATAGCCCTTGACAAGGGCTTTCGATCCGTACGGTTGGATTCGCATTGCAATGGCGGGAAGGGCACGAAAAATGGCTCGAAAAATATTTTATTTTACTATTCATAAGAAACGGGTGCGCTCACTTCCGGGGTGCGGATCGAAGGGCATGGGTCCCTCTGTCGACGTGTCTAGTTTCGATCCAACGGTTCGAATCGTGGAAAGTGGGTCCGGAAGGGGGGTATTTTTTAGCATTTCCGCAAAGGGCGCAATGGTCAAACCACTATTCGAAAAGAACATTTTTTGGAATTTGACTTTTGACCCGGCCTAGGGTCGAAGGGAACGGCGTGGAGAAGCAAACCAGTGAGGTTCCCTCACTGCTATGGGTGTTTTTCGGCCATCCGAGATCGTTTAGGGCCTCAAAATCGCGTTCAAAGTTTTGATATTTTTTGTAGTTTTTCCGGATCTACCGGTTGCCCCTAAAACCGTCGTAAACGGAATTTCGCTTTCCATAGTCCTCGATGATATGAGTCTAACGGCACCGACGGATCGCCGTTTCGACGTCGTTTGGTCCCGATCCAACGGTCGGGAAAATGGGCCGAATTGCACTTTTTCTAGATTGGGACCCGCGGAGCTAGAATCGTCCCAATCATATGGTTCCATATCGTTCCTCTTGAAAAATTATGTGATTTCAAAAAAAAAAACGTCCAATTCCGACTCCTGAAAGTGGACTTTCAGTTAAACCGACTCGTTTCAATATAAACAATATCATTTTTATATAAAGCGTTACTATACGTTATATGTTTCATTTACTTATGCTTTTCTCCAAACCTCCCAACTCTATTCCCGAATTTTTTTCGACCCAAATCGAACCCGACCTTCCCTTACCCGACCCGGGTCATTAATATTATTTTAATCGTCTATTTAATATTATTTCAATAATTTATTTAATATTATTTTTATTCTTTATTTTATATTATTTTTAATACTTATTCAATATCATTTTAATATTTTATTTAATATTACTTAATAATAATGATATTATTAATTTATTAATTATTATTAATTATTATTTTTTATTTTCATAAATTAAATTCTTAATTAAATGGGAATGGGCCTTATTTTTTTGGCCCATTTCCTTCTTTCCTTTGGGCTGGGCCCTTTCCTTACTTTTGGCCCAGCCCACCTCTCCTTCTTCCCCTACCCACCTCTCCTTCTTCCCCTACACACCTCCTTCACTTCAATTATTTAATATTATTATATTTACTTATTTATTTTACTAATTATTAATTAACAATTTCTCACATATTATCTTAATCAAATATTAATTTAGTTATTTATAATTTATATAAATAAATAATGAATATTTTAATTATTATTTTATTTACTTATTTTATTAACCATTTAATATTTACTTTACTAATTCTTAATCATTATTATTTTAATTAATAAATTTAAAAATATTATTTTAATAAGTAATTAATTATTTAATTAATCAATTAATTTTTTATTTTTTATTTTTAATTTTAATTTCATTCTTTATATAATATTATTTTACAACTAACTAATTATTTAATATTTTAATTACTAATTTAATATTATCTTATTTACTTATTTATTGTACCCACCTCCTTCACGTCAATTATTTAATATTATTATATTTACTTATTTAATATTATTATAATCTAATCAATTATTTAATATGATTTAATTAACTATTTAATATTTATTTCACTAATTATTAATTAAAATTTTTTCACATATTATCTTAATCAAATATCAATTTAGTTATTTATTATTTATATAAATAAATAATGAATATTTTAATTATTATTTTATTTACTTATTTTATTAACCATTTAATATTTACTTTACTAATTCTTAATCATTATTATTTTAATTAATAAATTTAAAAATATTATTTTAATAAGTAATTAATTATTTAATTAATCAATTAATTTTTTATTTTTAATTTTAATTTCATTCTTTATATAATATTATTTTACAACTAATTAATCATTTAATATTTTTATTACTAATTTAATATTATCTTATTTAATTATTTATTATTATTTTATTTATTTAATATTATTCTCGTGACGATACTGTAGCACAGTACGCATCGGGACGCGTGCGATCACTGTAGCGAGGGTGACTCGGGGTGCGAGTGTGATTGGAATCCCGAGATGCTGCGATCCACCATCTCAGGTTTCGTGCAGACACTATAGCAACGTACGTCTCGGGACGCGTGCGATCACTATAGCGCATGTGACTCGGGGTGCGAGAGTGATTGGAATCTCGAGATGTCGGGAGCCACCATCTCGGGTAACCTGGCGACGCTGTAGCAACGTACTCCTCGGGACACGTGCGCCCACTATAGCGCGTGCCGACGCTGTAGCAACGTACGCCACGGGGACGCGTCCGACCATTGTAGCGCGTGCGACTCGGGGTGTGAGTGTGATTAGAATCCCGAGATGTCGGGAGCCACCATCTCGGGTTACGTGGCGACGTTGTAGCAACGTACGCCTCGGGACGCGTCCGAGCACTATAGCGCGTGTGACTCGGGGTGCGAGTGTGATTAGAATCCTGAGATGTCGGGAGCCACCATCTCGGGTTACGTGGCGACACTGTAGCAACGTACGCCTCGGGATGCGTGCGATCACTATAGCGAGCGCGACTCGAGGTGCGAGTGTGATTGGAATCCTGAGATGGCACCAGCGAGCAACCATCTCGGGGTTCGTGCCGACACTATAGCTACGCACGCCTCCAGACGCGTGCGATCACTATAGCGTGTGTGACTCGGTATGGGATTGTGATTGGAATCCCGAGATGTCGGGAGCCACCAGCTCGGGTTACATGGCGACACTGTAGCAACGTACGCCTCGGGACGCGTGTGATCACTGTAGCATGGGCACCTCGGGAAGCCCACACGACGGGGATCTCGGGTTGCACGAGTTGGGACTACATGGCGACATTGTAGCACAGTACGCCTCGGGACGCGTGGGATCACAATAGCACGGGCGCCTCGAAATGCATGCGCGATGGGGATCCCGGGATGCCGTGTTGCACGAGGTGGGGCGAATGCCGACACTGTAGCACAATACGCCTCGGGACGCGTGCATTCCCTATAGCAAGCGTGCCTCGGGATACGCGTGCGATGGGGATCTCGGGTTGCACGAGGTGGGTCGAATGACGACACTGTAGCACAGTACTCTTTGGGACGCGTGTGTTCACTGTAGCATGGGCGCCTCGGGATGTGCGCATGACAGGGATGGCGGGTTGCACGAGCTTGGGATATTTGACAACATTATAGCACAGTACGCCTCGGGACGCATGCGATCACTATAGCACGGGCCCCTCGGGAAGCGCGCGCGACGGGGATCCCGGGTTGCACGAGCTGAGGCTACATGGCGACACTATAGCACAGTACGTCTCGGGACGCGTGCGATCACTATAGCACGAGCGAATCGGGATGCGCACGCGACGGGGATCCCAAGTTGCACGAGGTATGGCGACACTATAGCACAGTAGGCCTCGGGACGCGGGCGATCACTATAGCACGAGCGCCTCGGGAAGCGCGCGCGACGGAAATCTCGGGTTGCACGAGCTGGGGATATTTGACAACACTGTAGCACAGTATGCATCGAGACGCGTGTGATCACTGTAGCACAGGCGCCTCGGGAAGCGCGCGCGACGGGGATCCTAGGATGCCGGGTGTCACGAGCTGGGGATATTTGACGACACTCTAGCACAGTACGCCTCGGGACGCGTGCGATCACTGTAGCGCGTGCGACACGGGGTGCGAGTGTGATTGGAATCCCGAGATGTCGGGAGGACCACCATCTCGGGATTTGTGCCAACACTATAGCTACTTACGCTTTGGGACGCGTTTAGGGTTTAGGGTTTAGGGTGATCACGACCCGAAGCGTACTGTGCTACAGTGTTGGCATGTGGCCCCATTAAAAAAAAAAAAGCTAATGGCTAGAATGTCGCCATAGGCCCACAATTGCCTCCCAATTTAAAAAAAAAAAAAAACTTAAAGGTTAAGGGCTAAGGGCTAAGGGTTAAGGGCTAAGGGCTAATGGCTAATGGCTAATAGCTAAAGGCTAATGGCTAAGGACTAATGGCTAAGGGTTAAGGGCTAATGGCTAAAGGTTAGGGCTAAGGCTAATGGCTAAGGGCTAAGGGCTAAAGCCCACAATTGCCTCCCAATTTTTTTAAAAAAAAAAAAAAAAAAAAATTTAAAGGTTAAGGGCTAAGGGCTAAGGGCTAATGGCTAAGGGCTAAGGGCTAAGGCTAAGGGCTAAGGGCTAAAGCCCACAATTGCCTCCCAATTTTAAAAAAAAAAAAAAAAAAAAAAATTTAAAGGTTAAGGGCTAAGGGCTAAAGGCTAAGGGTTAAGGGCTAAGGGCTAATGACTAATGGTTAATAGCTAAAGGCTAATGGCTAAGGGCCAATGGCTAAGGGCTAAGGGCTAAGGGCTAATGGCTAAAGGTTAGGGCTAAGGCTAATGGCTAAGGGCTAAGGCTAAGGGCTAAAGCCCACAATTGCCTCCCAATTTAAAAAAAAAAAAAAAAAAAATTTAAAGGTTAAGGGCTAAGGGTTAAGGGCTAAGGGCTAAGGGCTAATGGCTAATAGTTAAAGGCTAATGGCTAAGGGCTAAGGGCTAATGGCTAAAGGTTAGGGCTAAGGCTAAGGGCTAAGGGCTAAGGGCTAAGGCTAAGGGTTAAAGCCCACAATTGCCTCCCAATTTAAAAAAAAAGAAAAAAAAAATTAAAGGTTAAGGGCTAAGGGCTAAGGGCTAAGGGTTAATGGCTAAGGGCTAATGGCTAATGGCTAAGGGCTAAGGGCTAATGGCTAAAGGTTAGGGCTAAGGCTAATGGCTAAGGGCTAAGGGCTAAGGGCTAAAGCCTACAATTGCCTCCCAATTTAAAAAAAAAAAAAAAAAAAAGGAAAAACAAAAGTTGGGCCGAAAGTGGGCCCACAATGGCCCATATAAGGGCCGCCTAGTGTGGTGGGGAGGGGCTGCTATGTAGCAACCCATTGTTTTAAAAAAAAAAAAAAGAGGCCCAGATTTTGGGCCGAATTGGGCCAAATTTTGGCCCAAAATGGCCTAAAAATGGGTTTGTGGGGGTGCCATGTGGAGCACCCTCAAAAATCGAAAAAAAAAAAAACAAAAGAAAAGAAAAAAGGGGGGGGGGGGGGGGAGGGGCAGCCTGGCCGCACCTGAGCGCGCCACGTGGCAGCTGGGTGCTCAGGTGTGGCTACTGCCCCTTCTCTTTTGCCTAGGAGGGCTGTCGGCCGTCCGTTCTTTCCATGGCGATTCCGGCTATCTCGGGCGACGTCGACAGGCAAGAGGGGCCCCACCGTCATAGTTTTCGACGTGGTCTTTCCATCCATGGGGTCGGATCGTCGGGATTATGGCCAGAAGGTATCGAAAATCGCGCTTAAAAAAAATGGGAAAATTCTCACTTTTTTGGCACTATTTGCACTATTCATAAGAGGGTTTACTCTTAAAATATCGGGGTTCGAGAAATTTCTTCCTAAAAAGGAGGTCAGACCGTCATAGCCCTCGACAAGGGCTTTCGATCCGTACGGTTGGATTCGCATTGCAATGGCGGGAAGGGCACGAAAAATGGCTCGGAAAATATTACCCGTTTACTATTCATAAGAAACTGGTGCGCTCACTTCCGGGGTGCGGATCGAAGGGCATGGGTCCCTTGGAACGAAAATGAAGGGTCGCGCGACGTCCGTGGACGTGTCTAGTTTCGATCCAACGGTTCGAATCGTGGAAAGTGGGTCCGGAAGGGGGGTATTTTTTGGCATTTCCGCGAAGGGCGCAATGGTCAAACCACTATTCAAAAAGAACGCTTTTTGGAATTTGACTTTTGGCCCGGCCTAGGGTCGAAGGGAACGGCGTGGAGAAGCAAACCAGTCAGCTTTGCACATTGCTATGGGTGTTTTTCGGCCATCCGAGATCGTTTAGGGCCTCAAAATCAAGTTCAAAGTTTCAATATTTTTTGTAGTTTTTCCGGATCTACCGGTTGGCCCTAAAACCGTCATAAACGGAATTTTGATTTCCATAGTCCTCGATGGTACGAGTCTAACGGCACTGACGGATCGCCGTTTGGACGTCGTTCGGTCCCGATCCAACGGTCGGGAAAATGGGCCAAATTGCACTTTTTCTAGATTGGGCCCCGCGGAGCCAGAATCGTCCCAATCATATGGTTCCATATCGTTCCTCTTGAAAAATTATGCGATTTCAAAAAAAAAAATCGTCCAATTCCGACTCCCGAAAGTGGACTTTCGGTTAAACTGACTCGTTTCAATATAAACAATATCATTTTTATATAAAGCGTTACTATATATTACATGTTTCATCTACTTATACTTTTCTCCAAACCTCCCAACTCTATTCCCGCATTTTTTTTCGACCCAAACCAAACCCGACCTTTCACTATCCTACCCGGGTCATTAATATTATTTTAATCGTCTATTTATTATTATTTCAATAATTTATTTAATATTATTTTTATTCTTTATTTTATATTATTTTTAATACTTATTCAATATAATTTTAATATTTTATTTAATATTACTTAATAATAATGATATTATTAATTTATTAATTATTATTTTTTATTTTCATAATTAAATTATAAATTAAATGGGAATGGGCCTTATTTTTTTGGCCCATTTCCTTCTTTCCTTTGGGCTGGGCCCTTTCCTTACTTTTGGCCCAGCCCACCTCTCCTTCTTCCCCTATCCACTTCCTTCACTTCAATTATTTAATATTATTATATTTACTTATTTAATATTATTATAATCTAATCAATTATTTAATATTATTTAATTAACTATTTAATATTTACTTTACTAATTATTAATTAACAATTTTAATCAAATAA
>NC_081823.1:7500-12500 GCF_030704535.1 Vitis vinifera
ATTCTTACATGTTCATTAGTAACATTCCCTTGATACTTTCCAAGGGTGTCACTCGTATTTTGCTTGTGCTTAATGTTTTCTGATTCTACTAGAAATCTTATAAGAACTTGTTTTGTTATAAGTGGATTTATGGGATTGGTTCATCAATGGTCTTGGGTCAGAATCCTTTTTTGACTCTGCACCATCGATTCCACTATTATTAGTGAGCATAATGGAAAAATTCTTTCATATTCATAGAGATAGGGGACATAATTCACATGGATATAGTAAGTCTCGCTTGGGCTGCTTTAATGGTAGTCTTTACATTTTCTCTTTCACTCGTAGTATGGGGAAGAAGTGGACTCTAGAGGTACTATTGATTCAGTTGAGGAATCAAACTGTATCAATTGTTTTATAGATCGTTCTGCAAAGCGTTTTTTTAAGCTATTTTATATAATAAATAAAAATATAAATAAAAATATCTTCATTTTGAAATTCTATTGTATTCTAGTGGAATAATGTATTATATGAATAATACCTTTTCAATCAAAAGAATATTTCAACGATTCCCATGTTTGTATTTCGAAAGTAAAGTAAAAGGGATACAGATGATAGGAAATTTATTCCAGCCAAATTTGAATTCTATTCTTCCTAAATTTTCTATTTCGATGAACTGATTCTTACCAGAATTTTATATGGACAATGAGGAACAACGGACCCTTTTTCTTATTTGTTTTAGTTGTTTCCCTCTTTACTGTTCAAAGAGAAAGAGGAAGTCGTTCTGTTATTAAGTGGATACGCACTTTCTATGGGAAAGAACATAGACATGGTGGTTGTCCAGGGAGATATTACACATAATAAGATCCTGTCTTGGGCGAGTCCCATATTGTGGACTTACCACTTGTTTTATTATTTAAAAAATTGGATTTATGCTTTATCGACTCATTTCAAATCATAGTTCAAAGGTTCAAAATCGGTGGGTTTTACTTTTACTATACTTCTTTTTGAAATCCGAAGAAGTTATCATATAATTCCCTGGATCATCTATCAATGGCTCAATCAATTACTTCTTTGAAATGCTAAAAAAAAGATTACTTGGTTTTCTTTTATATATGCCCATACTGTTTTTCCTTCATTGATTTGATTCTTTCGATGGATACCAGGATTCATATTTGAAATAATCAGAAATCTAGGAATTAGACCCATAAGAGTAAGAGTTCACTTTCGATTATTTCAAATTGATTGTAATCAATACAAATCAAAGCAAAGAAATAGAATTGGGGTGCTATGTACATATATGTAATTGATATCTACATATATGAAAATACATATCGTGGATTGATCTATATTAAGATGTTATACAGTACAACTTTAAATAACATTAATATAATAGTAAATATAATAGAATAATAGATAGACTGGTAGAAAGATTTATATATAAATCTTTCTACCAGTCTATCTATCTATTAGAATACTATTAGAATACTAATACTGCTGATCCTAGTCCGCTCATTTCATTTAAGACACTAAATTGGAATGGAATCCTTTTCATTTTATTTCTTCAATTATTGATAAGGACTAAGAAGTTCAGTTTCATTCAAATTAATTATTTTGACTAACTGTTTTTACGTAAATGATAAGTAAAAAAGCAGTAGGAACTAGAATGAACAGTGCAGTAGCAATAAATGCGAGAATATTTACTTCCATAATATCATCGTTTCATTTTTTTTTTTTCGCAATAACTCGGGATTTAATCCCATAGAGATGATAAATCTTTCGCCTGTAATGTAAATTCAATGGGATGAATTACATCTCGATGATATTGAATCGGATCAATATCATGAATAACAATATCTGAGCTATCAAATTGATTCATCGTCGAGAATTGAATAGTATAACATAGGAAGATCTTTTATCCATACCGACTCAAAAATTTTATTCCTGATCCACTCAAGAATTCCTTTATTTATCCACTCTTTTTTTCTATAACCTATTGCCTTCCTTGTACAATTATCAGATAAAGTATCATCTGACCGCTTTTCCACTTCCATTGATTACAAACCCAAACAAACAATAGAAGTGAAATGGAAAAAAGGAATAGGGGTTATAAACTACGTTTTTTAATGATCTAATTTTATTGGAAGACAAAGAAGGGTGATAAAGATGAGTCCTGGTATAAAAGATCTAATATTCCATAAAATTCACTATTTTAGAGTTTGTTCTTTCTTCGATGGGACCCCTAAAAAAGATTATTCATTACCTTGGTAAGAGTGGTGGGATCGTTGTTTGATCTTTTTTTTTTTTTTTAATATCCTCTTTCCTTGGATTAGTACTCGGACTCATATATCAAAAGGTCAGTATGAAATTTGAAGGAGATCGATTCTTTCAAATTAAAATTAGTAATTGAAGTTACACAAAATCGGAGCCAGAAAAGGAGATAGGTTCAATTTGAAAAGTATTCTATTAGGGTAACTATGTTAAATTCATTTTGTTTTTGTATCGTACAAAAAACGAATTCTATTTGTGTATGTGCTCCCGGGAACGATATGGTACTCTATTCCATTACACGGATCAGGAGTAATCGAAAAAGCCAGACCCAGACCCAGCACGGTTGGATACCCGAATATAATGCTACCAATAATTGTACTAATGCACATATGTCTCTCTCCCATCAATCGGTACTAGTTAAAGTAATGGAAATTCCCATATTTGTTTGATGAGAAATTCGAAAGAAAATATATATATAATATAAATAAAATATAAATTAAGAATAAGCATCCCCCTATAGATAAATAAATCTATTTTATTTTTTTTTATTGGATCCGTCGGGACTGACGGGGCTCGAACCCGCAGCTTCCGCCTTGACAGGGCGGTGCTCTGACCAATTGAACTACAATCCCAGGGAAATAAGGTGTATAGCCATAGCCCACATATTCTTATGATTTAATTCAACCCATTTCTATTTAGAAGGGCCATCTTATAT
This sequence comes from Vitis vinifera, assembly GCF_030704535.1. Taxonomy (NCBI): domain Eukaryota; kingdom Viridiplantae; phylum Streptophyta; class Magnoliopsida; order Vitales; family Vitaceae; genus Vitis; species Vitis vinifera. The sequence continues at coordinate 10,463 of NC_081823.1, forward strand.
TATAAGAGAGACGCGAGTGATATATTGATTATACACTTGATTATACACACGGATATGCACTTTAGTGATTACTAGTAATCTTTTCGTTATTGACAAATCGATTGATAATCCATTTTTCAATGAAAAAAGTATTTTTTTTCTTTACTCTTTTCCTTTCCTTAGACTTTATACTTACAGATCCTGATATGAATCTAGATCATTAGCAAGATCAGAATTTGTAGGAACAAAACAAATAAGTAAAGCAAATACAAATAAATGGGGGTAGGTATATATCAGAAAATCTGACTTTCGTTATTCTTCTGTATCCGACATTTCTAACGAACAAATGGGTTATAGTATTTCATGTTGGATCAGCGAATTATTGGGCCGAGCTGGATTTGAACCAGCGTAGACATATTGCCAACGAATTTACAGTCCGTCCCCATTAGCCGCTCGGGCATCGACCCAAGAAGAATCAATTCTAGGATTATTGATAATCCATAATCAACTTCCTTTCTTCCTACCCCCAGGGGAAGTCGAATCCCCGCTGCCTCCTTGAAAGAGAGATGTCCTGAACCACTAGACGATGGGGGCATACTTCCCCGATCGCCATCATACTAAGATGATAGTATCAATAGTTTTTTGAAATTGTCAATATAATGTAATGGTATGACTAGATCCGAAGGATCTTTCCTTCTTTCATGATTCCATAGAATTTTTTGATTCGTCATTTAGATTCATGAATCAGTCATTCTAATCGACATTCTATATATAAATCGATTCTATAAATCGATATTACTTACTTTACTATAAGTATATATAAAATAATTAATATTAAAAAAAAATGAAAATAATAAAGTTTAAATAATAAATAATGATAAAGACAAATAAAAATATAAAATATATAAAAAAATATAAATTAATAATTCGAAAATACGAAAGATAGTCTCTTTTCAGGTAGTCATTTGTCCGCCAAAACAGGTTAAACACCATTTCATTTCTTCCACTGTCATTCATTGATTCACTCATTGTTAAGATGAGATATGCCTATCTCTATCTCACACTAAACTAAGCCAGGAAATTAACAAACGATAAATCGGGGAAGAGGGATCAATAAGTTATCGAAAATTCTTTTTTCTCTAAGAATTTGGTTCAGGGAGGGGACAAGTCGAGTCTCTTCATCACATGATTCAATGAAATATCTTGGATCTATGTCGAATTAGTAGGTACATGTATCAATCAAGTTAATTTTGTTCTGATGGGGATCAATTCAAAAAGCAATTGGGGTTGGTCTTGAAACAGTTCATTGCATTGATATTTATCAAATCCAATATCAATAAATCATTTTACCCGATACTTGCTAGGTAAATAAAATTTCTCGTTCCTGAATGAGCCACTAGGCATTATGAGTTTACTGCATGTACTTATGTATCTTATGTATAATATATATACACATAGATATATATACACATAGATATATCTTATCTGCATAGTGACCAATTCAGGAATTGAATCAAATGGGCCCTTTTAACTCAGTGGTAGAGTAACGCCATGGTAAGGCGTAAGTCATCGGTTCAAATCCGATAAGGGGCTTTGCTTTTACTTTTTTCATAAAACTCCAGTCGTAGTATTCATATTTGAGCGGAGAATGTAGATATTGTTGATATTTGTAATAAAAAAAAAAATAACCAACTGTATAGTATAATTATAAGAAGTTATCATTATAATGAGTTATAGTATAATAATTATAGTTATAAAGTTGAAGAGTTGTTTAAAATTTATAATGAATAATGATAAGTCGTCTCTTGAATCGCCAAATATTCTTATTTTCCATTATTCCAATCAAATCCATTATAGATTAGAAATCAACAAAATAAAAAGTAAGTGGACCTGACCCATTGAATCATGACTATATCCACTATTCTGATATTCAAATTCGATAGAGATGAAATTGGAACAGTTGATCTTTTTTTTTTCATTTCTTTGAACTCCGCAAGAATTTGTCGATATTTCCAATTAAATCTTCTTGTTCCTAGGTGTTCCATAGGAATAAATTGCT